>NW_027256035.1:0-132831 GCF_045679555.1 Salvelinus alpinus
TGGTGTTCATGATGTGGTGTTCATGATGTGGTGTTCATGATGTGGCGTTCATGATGTGGCGTTCATGATGTGGCGTTCATGATGTGGCGTTCATGATGTGGCGTTCATTATGTGGCGTTCATTATGTGGCGTTCATTATGTGGCGTTCATTATGTGGCGTTCATTATGTGGCGTTCATTATGTGGCGTTCATGATGTAGTGTTCATTATGTGGTGTTCATTATGTGGCGTTCATGATGTAGTGTTCATTATGTAGTGTTCATTATGTGGTGTTCATTATGTAGTGTTCATGATGTGGCGTTCATGATGTAGTGTTCATGATGTGGCGTTCATGATGTGGCGTTCATGATGTGGCGTTCATTATGTGGTGTTCATTATGTGGTGTTCCTGATGTGGTGTTCATTATGTGGTGTTCATTATGTGGCGTTCATTATGTGGCGTTCATTATGTAGCGTTCATTATGTAGTGTTCATTATGTGGCGTTCATTATGTGGCGTTCATTATGTAGTGTTCATTATGTGGCGTTCATTATGTGGTGTTCATTATGTAGTGTTCATTATGTGGTGTTCATTATGTGGCGTTCATTATGTAGCGTTCATTATGTGGTGTTCATTATGTGGCGTTCATTATGTGGCGTTCATTATGTGGCGTTCATTATGTAGTGTTCATTATGTGGCGTTCATTATGTGGCGTTCATTATGTGGTGTTCATTATGTAGCGTTCATTATGTGGTGTTCATTATGTGGTGTTCATTATGTAGTGTTCATTATGTGGCGTTCATTATGTAGTGTTCATTATGTGGCGTTCATTATGTGGCGTTCATTATGTAGTGTTCATTATGTGGCGTTCATTATGTAGCGTTCATTATGTGGCGTTCATTATGTGGCGTTCATTATGTGGCGTTCATGATGTGGCGTTCATGATGTGGTGTTCATGATGTGGTGTTCATGATGTGGTGTTCATTATGTGGCGTTCATTATGTGGCGTTCATTATGTAGCGTTCATTATGTGGCGTTCATTATGTGGCGTTCATTATGTGGCGTTCATTATGTGGCGTTCATTATGTGGCGTTCATTATGTGGCGTTCATTATGTGGCGTTCATTATGTGGCGTTCATTATGTAGTGTTCATTATGTGGCGTTCATTATGTGGTGTTCATTATGTAGTGTTCATTATGTGGTGTTCATTATGTGGCGTTCATTATGTAGCGTTCATTATGTGGCGTTCATTATGTGGCGTTCATTATGTGGTGTTCATTATGTGGCGTTCATTATGTAGTGTTCATTATGTGGCGTTCATTATGTGGTGTTCATTATGTGGTGTTCATTATGTAGCGTTCATTATGTGGTGTTCATTATGTGGCGTTCATGATGTAGTGTTCATTATGTAGTGTTCATTATGTGGTGTTCATTATGTAGTGTTCATGATGTAGTGTTCATGATGTAGTGTTCATGATGTGGCGTTCATGATGTGGCGTTCATGATGTGGCGTTCATTATGTGGCGTTCCTGATGTGGTGTTCATTATGTGGTGTTCATTATGTGGCGTTCATTATGTGGCGTTCATTATGTAGCGTTCATTATGTAGCGTTCATTATGTGGCGTTCATTATGTGGCGTTCATTATGTAGTGTTCATTATGTGGCGTTCATTATGTGGTGTTCATTATGTAGTGTTCATTATGTGGTGTTCATTATGTGGCGTTCATTATGTAGCGTTCATTATGTGGTGTTCATTATGTGGCGTTCATTATGTGGTGTTCATTATGTGGCGTTCATTATGTAGTGTTCATTATGTGGCGTTCATTATGTGGCGTTCATTATGTGGTGTTCATTATGTAGCGTTCATTATGTGGTGTTCATTATGTGGTGTTCATTATGTAGTGTTCATTATGTGGCGTTCATTATGTAGCGTTCATTATGTGGCGTTCATTATGTGGCGTTCATTATGTGGCGTTCATTATGTGGCGTTCATTATGCGGCGTTCATTATGTGGCGTTCATTATGTGGCGTTCATTATGTGGCGTTCATGATGTGGTGTTCATGATGTGGTGTTCATGATGTGGTGTTCATTATGTGGTGTTCATTATGTGGCGTTCATTATGTGGCGTTCATTATGTAGCGTTCATTATGTGGCGTTCATTATGTGGCGTTCATTATGTGGCGTTCATTATGTGGCGTTCATTATGGTGCGTTCATTATGTGGCGTTCATTATGTGGCGTTCATTATGTAGTGTTCATTATGTGGCGTTCATTATGTGGCGTTCATTATGTAGTGTTCATTATGTGGTGTTCATTATGTGGCGTTCATTATGTAGCGTTCATTATGTGGCGTTCATTATGTGGCGTTCATTATGTGGCGTTCATTATGTGGCGTTCATTATGTAGTGTTCATTATGTGGCGTTCATTATGTGGTGTTCATTATGTGGTGTTCATTATGTAGCGTTCATTATGTGGTGTTCATTATGTGGTGTTCATTATGTAGTGTTCATTATGTAGTGTTCATTATGTAGTGTTCATTATGTGGCGTTCATTATGTAGTGTTCATTATGTGGCGTTCATTATGTAGTGTTCATTATGTGGCGTTCATTATGTAGCGTTCATTATGTGGCGTTCATTATGTGGCGTTCATTATGTGGCGTTCATTATGTGGCGTTCATTATGTGGCGTTCATTATGTGGCGTTCATTATGTGGCGTTCATTATGTGGCGTTCATTATGTAGCGTTCATTATGTGGCGTTCATTATGTGGTGTTCATTATGTAGCGTTCATTATGTGGCGTTCATTATGTAGTGTTCATTATGTGGCGTTCATTATGTGGCGTTCATGATGTGGCGTTCATGATGTGGTGTTCATTATGTGGCGTTCATTATGTAGCGTTCATTATGTGGCGTTCATTATGTGGCGTTCATTATGTGGCGTTCATTATGTGGCGTTCATTATGTAGTGTTCATTATGTGGCGTTCATTATGTGGCGTTCATTATGTAGTGTTCATTATGTGGTGTTCATTATGTAGTGTTCATTATGTAGTGTTCATTATGTGGCGTTCATTATGTAGTGTTCATTATGTGGCGTTCATTATGTGGCGTTCATTATGTAGCGTTCATTATGTGGCGTTCATTATGTGGCGTTCATTATGTGGCGTTCATTATGTGGCGTTCATTATGTGGCGTTCATTATGTGGCGTTCATTATGTGGCGTTCATTATGTGGCGTTCATTATGTGGCGTTCATTATGTGGTGTTCATTATGTGGCGTTCATTATGTGGCGTTCATTATGTGGCGTTCATTATGTGGCGTTCATTATGTGGCGTTCATTATGTGGCGTTCATTATGTGGCGTTCATTATGTGGCGTTCATTATGTAGTGTTCATTATGTGGCGTTCATTATGTGGCGTTCATTATGTGGCGTTCATTATGTGGCGTTCATTATGTGGCGTTCATTATGTGGCGTTCATTATGTAGCGTTCATTATGTGGCGTTCATTATGTGGAGTTCATTATGTGGCGTTCATTATGTGGCGTTCATTATGTAGTGTTCATTATGTGGCGTTCATTATGTGGCGTTCATTATGTAGTGTTCATTATGTGGCGTTCATTATGTAGTGTTCATTATGTGGCGTTCATGATGTGGCGTTCATGATGTGGCGTTCATGATGTGGCGTTCATGATGTGGCGTTCATGATGTGGCGTTCATGATGTGGCGTTCATTATGTGGCGTTCATTATGTGGCGTTCATTATGTGGCGTTCATTATGTGGCGTTCATTATGTGGCGTTCATTATGTGGCGTTCATTATGTGGCGTTCATGATGTAGTGTTCATTATGTGGTGTTCATTATGTGGCGTTCATGATGTAGTGTTCATTATGTAGTGTTCATTATGTGGTGTTCATTATGTGGTGTTCATTATGTAGTGTTCATGATGTGGCGTTCATGATGTGGCGTTCATGATGTGGCGTTCATTATGTGGCGTTCATTATGTGGTGTTCATGATGTGGTGTTCATTATGTGGTGTTCATTATGTGGTGTTCATTATGTGGCGTTCATTATGTGGCGTTCATTATGTAGTGTTCATTATGTGGCGTTCATTATGTGGTGTTCATTATGTAGTGTTCATTATGTGGCGTTCATTATGTGGCGTTCATTATGTGGCGTTCATTATGTGGCGTTCATTATGTGGCGTTCCTTATGTGGCGTTCATTATGTGGCGTTCATTATGTAGTGTTCATTATGTGGCGTTCATTATGTGGTGTTCATTATGTGGTGTTCATTATGTAGCGTTCATTATGTGGTGTTCATTATGTGGTGTTCATTATGTAGTGTTCATTATGTGGCGTTCATTATGTAGCGTTCATTATGTGGCGTTCATTATGTGGCGTTCATTATGTAGTGTTCATTATGTGGCGTTCATTATGTAGCGTTCATTATGTGGCGTTCATTATGTGGCGTTCATTATGTGGCGTTCATTATGTGGCGTTCATTATGTGGCGTTCATTATGTGGTGTTCATTATGTAGTGTTCATTACGTAGCGTTCATTATGTGGCGTTCATTATGTAGCGTTCATTATGTGGCGTTCATTATGTGGTGTTCATTATGTAGTGTTCATTATGTGGCGTTCATTATGTGGCGTTCATTATGTGGCGTTCATTATGTGGCGTTCATTATGTGGCGTTCATTATGTGGCGTTCATTATGTGGCGTTCATTATGTGGCGTTCATTATGTGGCGTTCATTATGTGGCGTTCATTATGTGGCGTTCATTATGTGGCGTTCATTATGTGGCGTTCATTATGTGGCGTTCATTATGTAGTGTTCATTATGTGGCGTTCATTATGTGGCGTTCATTATGTGGCGTTCATTATGTGGTGTTCATTATGTGGCGTTCATTATGTGGCGTTCATTATGTGGCGTTCATTATGTGGCGTTCATTATGTAGTGTTCATTATGTGGCGTTCATTATGTGGCGTTCATTATGTGGCGTTCATTATGTGGCGTTCATTATGTAGTGTTCATTATGTGGCGTTCATGATGTGGTGTTCATGATGTGGCGTTCATGATGTGGCGTTCATGATGTGGCGTTCATTATGTGGCGTTCATTATGTGGCGTTCATTATGTGGCGTTCATTATGTGGCGTTCATTATGTGGCGTTCATTATGTGGCGTTCATGATGTAGTGTTCATTATGTGGTGTTCATTATGTGGCGTTCATGATGTAGTGTTCATTATGTAGTGTTCATTATGTGGTGTTCATTATGTAGTGTTCATGATGTGGCGTTCATGATGTAGTGTTCATGATGTGGCGTTCATGATGTGGCGTTCATGATGTGGCGTTCATTATGTGGTGTTCATTATGTGGTGTTCCTGATGTGGTGTTCATTATGTGGCGTTCATTATGTGGCGTTCATTATGTGGCGTTCATTATGTAGCGTTCATTATGTAGTGTTCATTATGTGGCGTTCATTATGTGGCGTTCATTATGTAGTGTTCATTATGTGGCGTTCATTATGTGGTGTTCATTATGTAGTGTTCATTATGTGGTGTTCATTATGTGGCGTTCATTATGTAGCGTTCATTATGTGGTGTTCATTATGTAGTGTTCATTACGTAGCGTTCATTATGTGGCGTTCATTATGTAGCGTTCATTATGTGGCGTTCATTATGTGGTGTTCATTATGTAGTGTTCATTATGTAGTGTTCATTATGTGGTGTTCATTATGTGGCGTTCATTATGTGGCGTTCATTATGTGGTGTTCATTATGTAGCGTTCATTATGTGGCGTTCATTATGTGGCGTTCATTATGTGGCGTTCATTATGTGGCGTTCATTATGTGGCGTTCATTATGTGGCGTTCATTATGTAGTGTTCATTATGTGGCGTTCATTATGTAGTGTTCATTATGTGGTGTTCATTATGTAGCGTTCATTATGTGGCGTTCATTATGTGGCGTTCATTATGTAGTGTTCATTATGTGGCGTTCATTATGTGGCGTTCATTATGTGGCGTTCATTATGTGGTGTTCATTATGTGGCGTTCATTATGTGGCGTTCATTATGTAGTGTTCATTATGTGGCGTTCATTATGTGGCGTTCATTATGTGGCGTTCATTATGTGGCGTTCATTATGTGGCGTTCATTATGTGGTGTTCATTATGTGGCGTTCATTATGTGGCGTTCATTATGTGGCGTTCATTATGTGGCGTTCATTATGTGGCGTTCATTATGTGGCGTTCATTATGTGGCGTTCATTATGTGGCGTTCATTATGTGGCGTTCATTATGTGGCGTTCATTATGTGGCGTTCATTATGTGGCGTTCATTATGTGGCGTTCATTATGTAGTGTTCATTATGTGGCGTTCATTATGTGGCGTTCATTATGTGGCGTTCATTATGTGGTGTTCATTATGTGGCGTTCATTATGTAGCGTTCATTATGTGGCGTTCATTATGTGGTGTTCATTATGTGGCGTTCATTATGTGGCGTTCATTATGTGGCGTTCATTATGTAGTGTTCATTATGTGGCGTTCATTATGTGGCGTTCATTATGTGGCGTTCATTATGTGGCGTTCATTATGTAGTGTTCATTATGTGGCGTTCATGATGTGGTGTTCATGATGTGGTGTTCATGATGTGGCGTTCATGATGTGGCGTTCATGATGTGGCGTTCATTATGTGGCGTTCATTATGTGGCGTTCATTATGTGGCGTTCATTATGTGGCGTTCATTATGTGGCGTTCATTATGTGGCGTTCATGATGTAGTGTTCATTATGTGGTGTTCATTATGTGGCGTTCATGATGTAGTGTTCATTATGTAGTGTTCATTATGTGGTGTTCATTATGTAGTGTTCATGATGTGGCGTTCATGATGTAGTGTTCATGATGTGGCGTTCATGATGTGGCGTTCATGATGTGGCGTTCATTATGTGGTGTTCATTATGTGGTGTTCCTGATGTGGTGTTCATTATGTGGTGTTCATTATGTGGCGTTCATTATGTGGCGTTCATTATGTAGCGTTCATTATGTAGTGTTCATTATGTGGCGTTCATTATGTGGCGTTCATTATGTAGTGTTCATTATGTGGCGTTCATTATGTGGTGTTCATTATGTAGTGTTCATTATGTGGTGTTCATTATGTGGCGTTCATTATGTAGCGTTCATTATGTGGTGTTCATTATGTGGCGTTCATTATGTGGTGTTCATTATGTGGCGTTCATTATGTAGTGTTCATTATGTGGCGTTCATTATGTGGCGTTCATTATGTGGTGTTCATTATGTAGCGTTCATTATGTGGTGTTCATTATGTGGTGTTCATTATGTAGTGTTCATTATGTGGCGTTCATTATGTAGTGTTCATTATGTGGCGTTCATTATGTGGCGTTCATTATGTAGTGTTCATTATGTGGCGTTCATTATGTAGCGTTCATTATGTGGCGTTCATTATGTGGCGTTCATTATGTGGCGTTCATTATGTGGCGTTCATGATGTGGTGTTCATGATGTGGTGTTCATGATGTGGTGTTCATTATGTGGCGTTCATTATGTGGCGTTCATTATGTAGCGTTCATTATGTGGCGTTCATTATGTGGCGTTCATTATGTGGCGTTCATTATGTGGCGTTCATTATGTGGCGTTCATTATGTGGCGTTCATTATGTGGCGTTCATTATGTGGCGTTCATTATGTGGCGTTCATTATGTAGTGTTCATTATGTGGCGTTCATTATGTGGCGTTCATTATGTAGTGTTCATTATGTGGCGTTCATTATGTGGCGTTCATTATGTAGCGTTCATTATGTGGCGTTCATTATGTGGCGTTCATTATGTGGCGTTCATTATGTGGCGTTCATTATGTAGCGTTCATTATGTGGCGTTCATTATGTGGTGTTCATTATGTAGTGTTCATTATGTGGCGTTCATTATGTAGTGTTCATTATGTGGCGTTCATTATGTGGCGTTCATGATGTGGCGTTCATGATGTGGCGTTCATGATGTGGTGTTCATGATGTGGTGTTCATGATGTGGTGTTCATGATGTGGTGTTCATTATGTGGCGTTCATTATGTAGCGTTCATTATGTGGCGTTCATTATGTGGCGTTCATTATGTGGCGTTCATTATGTGGCGTTCATTATGTGGCGTTCATTATGTAGTGTTCATTATGTGGCGTTCATTATGTGGCGTTCATTATGTAGTGTTCATTATGTGGTGTTCATTATGTAGCGTTCATTATGTGGCGTTCATTATGTGGCGTTCATTATGTAGTGTTCATTATGTGGCGTTCATTATGTGGCGTTCATTATGTAGCGTTCATTATGTGGCGTTCATTATGTGGCGTTCATTATGTGGCGTTCATTATGTGGCGTTCATTATGTGGAGTTCATTATGTAGTGTTCATTATGTGGCGTTCATTATGTAGCGTTCATTATGTGGCGTTCATTATGTGGCGTTCATTATGTGGCGTTCATGATGTGGCGTTCATGATGTGGTGTTCATGATGTGGTGTTCATGATGTGGTGTTCATTATGTGGCGTTCATTATGTGGCGTTCATTATGTAGCGTTCATTATGTGGCGTTCATTATGTGGCGTTCATTATGTGGCGTTCATTATGTGGCGTTCATTATGTGGCGTTCATTATGTGGCGTTCATTATGTGGCGTTCATTATGTGGCGTTCATTATGTAGTGTTCATTATGTGGCGTTCATTATGTGGTGTTCATTATGTAGTGTTCATTATGTGGTGTTCATTATGTGGCGTTCATTATGTAGCGTTCATTATGTGGCGTTCATTATGTGGCGTTCATTATGTGGTGTTCATTATGTGGCGTTCATTATGTAGTGTTCATTATGTGGCGTTCATTATGTGGTGTTCATTATGTGGTGTTCATTATGTAGCGTTCATTATGTGGTGTTCATTATGTGGCGTTCATGATGTAGTGTTCATTATGTAGTGTTCATTATGTGGTGTTCATTATGTAGTGTTCATGATGTAGTGTTCATGATGTAGTGTTCATGATGTGGCGTTCATGATGTGGCGTTCATGATGTGGCGTTCATTATGTGGTGTTCCTGATGTGGTGTTCATTATGTGGTGTTCATTATGTGGCGTTCATTATGTGGCGTTCATTATGTAGCGTTCATTATGTAGTGTTCATTATGTGGCGTTCATTATGTGGCGTTCATTATGTAGTGTTCATTATGTGGCGTTCATTATGTGGTGTTCATTATGTAGTGTTCATTATGTGGTGTTCATTATGTGGCGTTCATTATGTAGCGTTCATTATGTGGTGTTCATTATGTGGCGTTCATTATGTGGTGTTCATTATGTGGCGTTCATTATGTAGTGTTCATTATGTGGCGTTCATTATGTGGCGTTCATTATGTGGTGTTCATTATGTAGCGTTCATTATGTGGTGTTCATTATGTGGTGTTCATTATGTAGTGTTCATTATGTGGCGTTCATTATGTAGCGTTCATTATGTGGCGTTCATTATGTGGCGTTCATTATGTGGCGTTCATTATGTGGCGTTCATTATGCGGCGTTCATTATGTGGCGTTCATTATGTGGCGTTCATGATGTGGTGTTCATGATGTGGTGTTCATGATGTGGTGTTCATTATGTGGTGTTCATTATGTGGCGTTCATTATGTGGCGTTCATTATGTAGCGTTCATTATGTGGCGTTCATTATGTGGCGTTCATTATGTGGCGTTCATTATGTGGCGTTCATTATGGTGCGTTCATTATGTGGCGTTCATTATGTGGCGTTCATTATGTAGTGTTCATTATGTGGCGTTCATTATGTGGCGTTCATTATGTAGTGTTCATTATGTGGTGTTCATTATGTGGCGTTCATTATGTAGCGTTCATTATGTGGCGTTCATTATGTGGCGTTCATTATGTGGCGTTCATTATGTGGCGTTCATTATGTAGTGTTCATTATGTGGCGTTCATTATGTGGTGTTCATTATGTGGTGTTCATTATGTAGCGTTCATTATGTGGTGTTCATTATGTGGTGTTCATTATGTAGTGTTCATTATGTAGTGTTCATTATGTAGTGTTCATTATGTGGCGTTCATTATGTAGTGTTCATTATGTGGCGTTCATTATGTAGTGTTCATTATGTGGCGTTCATTATGTAGCGTTCATTATGTGGCGTTCATTATGTGGCGTTCATTATGTGGCGTTCATTATGTGGCGTTCATTATGTGGCGTTCATTATGTGGCGTTCATTATGTGGCGTTCATTATGTGGCGTTCATTATGTAGCGTTCATTATGTGGCGTTCATTATGTGGTGTTCATTATGTAGTGTTCATTATGTGGCGTTCATTATGTAGTGTTCATTATGTGGCGTTCATTATGTGGCGTTCATGATGTGGCGTTCATGATGTGGCGTTCATGATGTGGTGTTCATGATGTGGTGTTCATGATGTGGTGTTCATGATGTGGTGTTCATTATGTGGCGTTCATTATGTAGCGTTCATTATGTGGCGTTCATTATGTGGCGTTCATTATGTGGCGTTCATTATGTGGCGTTCATTATGTGGCGTTCATTATGTAGTGTTCATTATGTGGCGTTCATTATGTGGCGTTCATTATGTAGTGTTCATTATGTGGTGTTCATTATGTAGTGTTCATTATGTGGCGTTCATTATGTGGCGTTCATTATGTAGTGTTCATTATGTGGCGTTCATTATGTGGCGTTCATTATGTAGCGTTCATTATGTGGCGTTCATTATGTGGCGTTCATTATGTGGCGTTCATTATGTGGCGTTCATTATGTGGCGTTCATTATGTGGCGTTCATTATGTGGCGTTCATTATGTGGCGTTCATTATGTGGCGTTCATTATGTGGCGTTCATTATGTGGTGTTCATTATGTGGCGTTCATTATGTGGCGTTCATTATGTGGCGTTCATTATGTGGCGTTCATTATGTGGCGTTCATTATGTAGTGTTCATTATGTGGCGTTCATTATGTGGCGTTCATTATGTAGTGTTCATTATGTGGCGTTCATTATGTAGTGTTCATTATGTGGCGTTCATGATGTGGCGTTCATGATGTGGTGTTCATGATGTGGCGTTCATGATGTGGCGTTCATGATGTGGCGTTCATGATGTGGCGTTCATTATGTGGCGTTCATTATGTGGCGTTCATTATGTGGCGTTCATTATGTGGCGTTCATTATGTGGCGTTCATTATGTGGCGTTCATTATGTGGCGTTCATTATGTGGCGTTCATGATGTAGTGTTCATTATGTGGTGTTCATTATGTGGCGTTCATGATGTAGTGTTCATTATGTAGTGTTCATTATGTGGTGTTCATTATGTGGTGTTCATTATGTAGTGTTCATGATGTGGCGTTCATGATGTGGCGTTCATTATGTGGCGTTCATTATGTGGTGTTCATGATGTGGTGTTCATGATGTGGTGTTCATTATGTGGTGTTCATTATGTGGCGTTCATTATGTGGCGTTCATTATGTAGTGTTCATTATGTGGCGTTCATTATGTGGTGTTCATTATGTAGTGTTCATTATGTGGTGTTCATTATGTGGCGTTCATTATGTAGCGTTCATTATGTGGTGTTCATTATGTGGCGTTCATTATGTGGTGTTCATTATGTGGCGTTCATTATGTAGTGTTCATTATGTGGCGTTCATTATGTGGTGTTCATTATGTGGTGTTCATTATGTAGCGTTCATTATGTGGTGTTCATTATGTGGTGTTCATTATGTAGTGTTCATTATGTGGCGTTCATTATGTAGCGTTCATTATGTGGCGTTCATTATGTGGCGTTCATTATGTAGTGTTCATTATGTGGCGTTCATTATGTAGCGTTCATTATGTGGCGTTCATTATGTGGCGTTCATTATGTGGCGTTCATTATGTGGCGTTCATTATGTGGCGTTCATTATGTGGTGTTCATTATGTAGTGTTCATTACGTAGCGTTCATTATGTGGCGTTCATTATGTGGCGTTCATTATGCGGCGTTCATTATGTGGCGTTCATTATGTGGCGTTCATTATGTGGCGTTCATTATGTGGTGTTCATGATGTGGTGTTCATGATGTGGTGTTCATTATGTGGTGTTCATTATGTGGCGTTCATTATGTGGCGTTCATTATGTAGCGTTCATTATGTGGCGTTCATTATGTGGCGTTCATTATGTGGCGTTCATTATGTGGCGTTCATTATGGTGCGTTCATTATGTGGCGTTCATTATGTGGCGTTCATTATGTAGTGTTCATTATGTGGCGTTCATTATGTGGCGTTCATTATGTAGTGTTCATTATGTGGTGTTCATTATGTGGCGTTCATTATGTAGCGTTCATTATGTGGCGTTCATTATGTGGCGTTCATTATGTGGCGTTCATTATGTGGCGTTCATTATGTAGTGTTCATTATGTGGCGTTCATTATGTGGTGTTCATTATGTGGTGTTCATTATGTAGCGTTCATTATGTGGTGTTCATTATGTGGTGTTCATTATGTAGTGTTCATTATGTAGTGTTCATTATGTAGTGTTCATTATGTGGCGTTCATTATGTAGTGTTCATTATGTGGCGTTCATTATGTAGTGTTCATTATGTGGCGTTCATTATGTAGCGTTCATTATGTGGCGTTCATTATGTGGCGTTCATTATGTGGCGTTCATTATGTGGCGTTCATTATGTGGCGTTCATTATGTGGCGTTCATTATGTGGCGTTCATTATGTGGCGTTCATTATGTAGCGTTCATTATGTGGCGTTCATTATGTGGTGTTCATTATGTAGTGTTCATTATGTGGCGTTCATTATGTAGTGTTCATTATGTGGCGTTCATTATGTGGCGTTCATGATGTGGCGTTCATGATGTGGCGTTCATGATGTGGTGTTCATGATGTGGTGTTCATGATGTGGTGTTCATGATGTGGTGTTCATTATGTGGCGTTCATTATGTAGCGTTCATTATGTGGCGTTCATTATGTGGCGTTCATTATGTGGCGTTCATTATGTGGCGTTCATTATGTGGCGTTCATTATGTAGTGTTCATTATGTGGCGTTCATTATGTGGCGTTCATTATGTAGTGTTCATTATGTGGTGTTCATTATGTAGTGTTCATTATGTGGCGTTCATTATGTGGCGTTCATTATGTAGTGTTCATTATGTGGCGTTCATTATGTGGCGTTCATTATGTAGCGTTCATTATGTGGCGTTCATTATGTGGCGTTCATTATGTGGCGTTCATTATGTGGCGTTCATTATGTGGCGTTCATTATGTGGCGTTCATTATGTGGCGTTCATTATGTGGCGTTCATTATGTGGTGTTCATTATGTGGCGTTCATTATGTGGCGTTCATTATGTGGCGTTCATTATGTGGCGTTCATTATGTGGCGTTCATTATGTGGCGTTCATTATGTGGCGTTCATTATGTGGCGTTCATTATGTAGTGTTCATTATGTGGCGTTCATTATGTGGCGTTCATTATGTGGCGTTCATTATGTGGCGTTCATTATGTGGCGTTCATTATGTGGCGTTCATTATGTAGCGTTCATTATGTGGCGTTCATTATGTGGAGTTCATTATGTGGCGTTCATTATGTGGCGTTCATTATGTAGTGTTCATTATGTGGCGTTCATTATGTGGCGTTCATTATGTAGTGTTCATTATGTGGCGTTCATTATGTAGTGTTCATTATGTGGCGTTCATGATGTGGCGTTCATGATGTGGTGTTCATGATGTGGCGTTCATGATGTGGCGTTCATGATGTGGCGTTCATGATGTGGCGTTCATGATGTGGCGTTCATTATGTGGCGTTCATTATGTGGCGTTCATTATGTGGCGTTCATTATGTGGCGTTCATTATGTGGCGTTCATTATGTGGCGTTCATTATGTGGCGTTCATGATGTAGTGTTCATTATGTGGTGTTCATTATGTGGCGTTCATGATGTAGTGTTCATTATGTAGTGTTCATTATGTGGTGTTCATTATGTGGTGTTCATTATGTAGTGTTCATGATGTGGCGTTCATGATGTGGCGTTCATTATGTGGCGTTCATTATGTGGTGTTCATGATGTGGTGTTCATGATGTGGTGTTCATTATGTGGTGTTCATTATGTGGCGTTCATTATGTGGCGTTCATTATGTAGTGTTCATTATGTGGCGTTCATTATGTGGTGTTCATTATGTAGTGTTCATTATGTGGTGTTCATTATGTGGCGTTCATTATGTAGCGTTCATTATGTGGTGTTCATTATGTGGCGTTCATTATGTGGTGTTCATTATGTGGCGTTCATTATGTAGTGTTCATTATGTGGCGTTCATTATGTGGTGTTCATTATGTGGTGTTCATTATGTAGCGTTCATTATGTGGTGTTCATTATGTGGTGTTCATTATGTAGTGTTCATTATGTGGCGTTCATTATGTAGCGTTCATTATGTGGCGTTCATTATGTGGCGTTCATTATGTAGTGTTCATTATGTGGCGTTCATTATGTAGCGTTCATTATGTGGCGTTCATTATGTAGCGTTCATTATGTGGCGTTCATTATGTGGCGTTCATTATGTGGCGTTCATTATGTGGCGTTCATTATGTGGCGTTCATTATGTGGTGTTCATTATGTAGTGTTCATTACGTAGCGTTCATTATGTGGCGTTCATTATGTAGCGTTCATTATGTGGCGTTCATTATGTGGTGTTCATTATGTAGTGTTCATTATGTAGTGTTCATTATGTGGTGTTCATTATGTGGCGTTCATTATGTGGCGTTCATTATGTGGTGTTCATTATGTAGCGTTCATTATGTGGCGTTCATTATGTGGCGTTCATTATGTGGCGTTCATTATGTGGCGTTCATTATGTGGCGTTCATTATGTGGCGTTCATTATGTAGTGTTCATTATGTGGCGTTCATTATGTAGTGTTCATTATGTGGTGTTCATTATGTAGCGTTCATTATGTGGCGTTCATTATGTGGCGTTCATTATGTAGTGTTCATTATGTGGCGTTCATTATGTGGCGTTCATTATGTGGCGTTCATTATGTGGTGTTCATTATGTGGCGTTCATTATGTGGCGTTCATTATGTAGTGTTCATTATGTGGCGTTCATTATGTGGCGTTCATTATGTGGCGTTCATTATGTGGCGTTCATTATGTGGCGTTCATTATGTGGCGTTCATTATGTGGCGTTCATTATGTAGTGTTCATTATGTGGCGTTCATTATGTGGCGTTCATTATGTGGCGTTCATTATGTGGCGTTCATTATGTGGCGTTCATTATGTGGCGTTCATTATGTGGCGTTCATTATGTGGCGTTCATTATGTGGCGTTCATTATGTGGTGTTCATTATGTGGTGTTCATTATGTAGCGTTCATTATGTGGTGTTCATTATGTGGTGTTCATTATGTAGTGTTCATTATGTAGTGTTCATTATGTAGTGTTCATTATGTGGCGTTCATTATGTAGTGTTCATTATGTGGCGTTCATTATGTGGTGTTCATTATGTGGCGTTCATTATGTAGCGTTCATTATGTGGCGTTCATGATGTGGCGTTCATGATGTGGCGTTCATGATGTGGTGTTCATGATGTGGTGTTCATGATGTGGTGTTCATGATGTGGTGTTCATTATGTGGCGTTCATTATGTAGTGTTCATTATGTGGCGTTCATTATGTGGCGTTCATGATGTGGCGTTCATGATGTGGCGTTCATGATGTGGTGTTCATGATGTGGTGTTCATGATGTGGTGTTCATGATGTGGTGTTCATTATGTGGCGTTCATTATGTAGCGTTCATTATGTGGCGTTCATTATGTGGCGTTCATTATGTAGCGTTCATTATGTGGCGTTCATTATGTGGCGTTCATTATGTGGCGTTCATTATGTGGCGTTCATTATGTGGCGTTCATTATGTGGCGTTCATTATGTGGCGTTCATTATGTGGCGTTCATTATGTGGCGTTCATTATGTGGCGTTCATTATGTGGTGTTCATTATGTGGCGTTCATTATGTGGCGTTCATTATGTGGCGTTCATTATGTGGCGTTCATTATGTGGCGTTCATTATGTAGTGTTCATTATGTGGCGTTCATTATGTGGCGTTCATTATGTAGTGTTCATTATGTGGCGTTCATTATGTAGTGTTCATGATGTGGCGTTCATGATGTGGCGTTCATGATGTGGCGTTCATGATGTGGCGTTCATGATGTGGCGTTCATGATGTGGCGTTCATTATGTGGCGTTCATTATGTGGCGTTCATTATGTGGCGTTCATTATGTGGCGTTCATTATGTGGCGTTCATTATGTGGCGTTCATTATGTGGCGTTCATTATGTGGCGTTCATGATGTAGTGTTCATTATGTGGTGTTCATTATGTGGCGTTCATGATGTAGTGTTCATTATGTAGTGTTCATTATGTGGTGTTCATTATGTGGTGTTCATTATGTAGTGTTCATGATGTGGCGTTCATGATGTGGCGTTCATTATGTGGCGTTCATTATGTGGTGTTCATGATGTGGTGTTCATGATGTGGTGTTCATTATGTGGTGTTCATTATGTGGCGTTCATTATGTGGCGTTCATTATGTAGTGTTCATTATGTGGCGTTCATTATGTGGTGTTCATTATGTAGTGTTCATTATGTGGTGTTCATTATGTGGCGTTCATTATGTAGCGTTCATTATGTGGTGTTCATTATGTGGCGTTCATTATGTGGTGTTCATTATGTGGCGTTCATTATGTAGTGTTCATTATGTGGCGTTCATTATGTGGTGTTCATTATGTGGTGTTCATTATGTAGCGTTCATTATGTGGTGTTCATTATGTGGTGTTCATTATGTAGTGTTCATTATGTGGCGTTCATTATGTAGCGTTCATTATGTGGCGTTCATTATGTGGCGTTCATTATGTAGTGTTCATTATGTGGCGTTCATTATGTAGCGTTCATTATGTGGCGTTCATTATGTGGCGTTCATTATGTGGCGTTCATTATGTGGCGTTCATTATGTGGCGTTCATTATGTGGTGTTCATTATGTAGTGTTCATTACGTAGCGTTCATTATGTGGCGTTCATTATGTGGCGTTCATTATGCGGCGTTCATTATGTGGCGTTCATTATGTGGCGTTCATTATGTGGCGTTCATTATGTGGTGTTCATGATGTGGTGTTCATGATGTGGTGTTCATTATGTGGTGTTCATTATGTGGCGTTCATTATGTGGCGTTCATTATGTAGCGTTCATTATGTGGCGTTCATTATGTGGCGTTCATTATGTGGCGTTCATTATGTGGCGTTCATTATGGTGCGTTCATTATGTGGCGTTCATTATGTGGCGTTCATTATGTAGTGTTCATTATGTGGCGTTCATTATGTGGCGTTCATTATGTAGTGTTCATTATGTGGTGTTCATTATGTGGCGTTCATTATGTAGCGTTCATTATGTGGCGTTCATTATGTGGCGTTCATTATGTGGCGTTCATTATGTGGCGTTCATTATGTAGTGTTCATTATGTGGCGTTCATTATGTGGTGTTCATTATGTGGTGTTCATTATGTAGCGTTCATTATGTGGTGTTCATTATGTGGTGTTCATTATGTAGTGTTCATTATGTAGTGTTCATTATGTAGTGTTCATTATGTGGCGTTCATTATGTAGTGTTCATTATGTGGCGTTCATTATGTAGTGTTCATTATGTGGCGTTCATTATGTAGCGTTCATTATGTGGCGTTCATTATGTGGCGTTCATTATGTGGCGTTCATTATGTGGCGTTCATTATGTGGCGTTCATTATGTGGCGTTCATTATGTGGCGTTCATTATGTGGCGTTCATTATGTAGCGTTCATTATGTGGCGTTCATTATGTGGTGTTCATTATGTAGTGTTCATTATGTGGCGTTCATTATGTAGTGTTCATTATGTGGCGTTCATTATGTGGCGTTCATGATGTGGCGTTCATGATGTGGCGTTCATGATGTGGTGTTCATGATGTGGTGTTCATGATGTGGTGTTCATGATGTGGTGTTCATTATGTGGCGTTCATTATGTAGCGTTCATTATGTGGCGTTCATTATGTGGCGTTCATTATGTGGCGTTCATTATGTGGCGTTCATTATGTGGCGTTCATTATGTAGTGTTCATTATGTGGCGTTCATTATGTGGCGTTCATTATGTAGTGTTCATTATGTGGTGTTCATTATGTAGTGTTCATTATGTGGCGTTCATTATGTGGCGTTCATTATGTAGTGTTCATTATGTGGCGTTCATTATGTGGCGTTCATTATGTAGCGTTCATTATGTGGCGTTCATTATGTGGCGTTCATTATGTGGCGTTCATTATGTGGCGTTCATTATGTGGCGTTCATTATGTGGCGTTCATTATGTGGCGTTCATTATGTGGCGTTCATTATGTGGTGTTCATTATGTGGCGTTCATTATGTGGTGTTCATTATGTGGTGTTCATTATGTAGCGTTCATTATGTGGTGTTCATTATGTGGTGTTCATTATGTAGTGTTCATTATGTGGCGTTCATTATGTAGCGTTCATTATGTGGCGTTCATTATGTGGCGTTCATTATGTAGTGTTCATTATGTGGCGTTCATTATGTAGCGTTCATTATGTGGCGTTCATTATGTGGCGTTCATTATGTGGCGTTCATTATGTGGCGTTCATTATGTGGCGTTCATTATGTGGTGTTCATTATGTAGTGTTCATTACGTAGCGTTCATTATGTGGCGTTCATTATGTAGCGTTCATTATGTGGCGTTCATTATGTGGTGTTCATTATGTAGTGTTCATTATGTAGTGTTCATTATGTGGTGTTCATTATGTGGCGTTCATTATGTGGCGTTCATTATGTGGTGTTCATTATGTAGCGTTCATTATGTGGCGTTCATTATGTGGCGTTCATTATGTGGCGTTCATTATGTGGCGTTCATTATGTGGCGTTCATTATGTGGCGTTCATTATGTAGTGTTCATTATGTGGCGTTCATTATGTAGTGTTCATTATGTGGTGTTCATTATGTAGCGTTCATTATGTGGCGTTCATTATGTGGCGTTCATTATGTAGTGTTCATTATGTGGCGTTCATTATGTGGCGTTCATTATGTGGCGTTCATTATGTGGTGTTCATTATGTGGCGTTCATTATGTGGCGTTCATTATGTAGTGTTCATTATGTGGCGTTCATTATGTGGCGTTCATTATGTGGCGTTCATTATGTGGCGTTCATTATGTGGCGTTCATTATGTAGTGTTCATTATGTGGCGTTCATTATGTGGCGTTCATTATGTGGCGTTCATTATGTGGCGTTCATTATGTGGCGTTCATTATGTGGTGTTCATTATGTGGCGTTCATTATGTGGCGTTCATTATGTGGCGTTCATTATGTGGCGTTCATTATGTGGCGTTCATTATGTGGCGTTCATTATGTGGCGTTCATTATGTGGCGTTCATTATGTAGTGTTCATTATGTGGCGTTCATTATGTGGCGTTCATTATGTGGCGTTCATTATGTGGCGTTCATTATGTGGCGTTCATTATGTGGCGTTCATTATGTGGCGTTCATTATGTGGCGTTCATTATGTGGCGTTCATTATGTGGCGTTCATTATGTAGCGTTCATTATGTGGCGTTCATTATGTGGCGTTCATTATGTGGCGTTCATTATGTGGCGTTCATTATGTAGTGTTCATTATGTGGCGTTCATGATGTGGTGTTCATGATGTGGTGTTCATGATGTGGCGTTCATGATGTGGCGTTCATGATGTGGCGTTCATTATGTGGCGTTCATTATGTGGCGTTCATTATGTGGCGTTCATTATGTGGCGTTCATTATGTGGCGTTCATGATGTAGTGTTCATTATGTGGTGTTCATTATGTGGCGTTCATGATGTAGTGTTCATTATGTAGTGTTCATTATGTGGTGTTCATTATGTAGTGTTCATGATGTGGCGTTCATGATGTAGTGTTCATGATGTGGCGTTCATGATGTGGCGTTCATGATGTGGCGTTCATTATGTGGTGTTCATTATGTGGCGTTCATTATGTGGCGTTCATTATGTGGCGTTCATTATGTAGTGTTCATTATGTGGCGTTCATTATGTGGCGTTCATTATGTGGCGTTCATTATGTGGCGTTCATTATGTAGTGTTCATTATGTGGCGTTCATGATGTGGTGTTCATGATGTGGTGTTCATGATGTGGCGTTCATGATGTGGCGTTCATGATGTGGCGTTCATTATGTGGCGTTCATTATGTGGCGTTCATTATGTGGCGTTCATTATGTGGCGTTCATTATGTGGCGTTCATTATGTGGCGTTCATGATGTAGTGTTCATTATGTGGTGTTCATTATGTGGCGTTCATGATGTAGTGTTCATTATGTAGTGTTCATTATGTGGTGTGCATTATGTAGTGTTCATGATGTGGCGTTCATGATGTAGTGTTCATGATGTGGCGTTCATGATGTGGCGTTCATGATGTGGCGTTCATTATGTGGTGTTCATTATGTGGTGTTCCTGATGTGGTGTTCATTATGTGGTGTTCATTATGTGGCGTTCATTATGTGGCGTTCATTATGTAGCGTTCATTATGTGGCGTTCATTATGTGGCGTTCATTATGTGGCGTTCATTATGTGGCGTTCATTATGTGGCGTTCATTATGTGGCGTTCATTATGTGGCGTTCATTATGTGGCGTTCATTATGTGGTGTTCATTATGTGGCGTTCATTATGTGGTGTTCATTATGTGGTGTTCATTATGTAGCGTTCATTATGTGGTGTTCATTATGTGGTGTTCATTATGTAGTGTTCATTATGTGGCGTTCATTATGTAGCGTTCATTATGTGGCGTTCATTATGTGGCGTTCATTATGTAGTGTTCATTATGTGGCGTTCATTATGTAGCGTTCATTATGTGGCGTTCATTATGTGGCGTTCATTATGTGGCGTTCATTATGTGGCGTTCATTATGTGGCGTTCATTATGTGGTGTTCATTATGTAGTGTTCATTACGTAGCGTTCATTATGTGGCGTTCATTATGTAGCGTTCATTATGTGGCGTTCATTATGTGGTGTTCATTATGTAGTGTTCATTATGTAGTGTTCATTATGTGGTGTTCATTATGTGGCGTTCATTATGTGGCGTTCATTATGTGGTGTTCATTATGTAGCGTTCATTATGTGGCGTTCATTATGTGGCGTTCATTATGTGGCGTTCATTATGTGGCGTTCATTATGTGGCGTTCATTATGTGGCGTTCATTATGTAGTGTTCATTATGTGGCGTTCATTATGTAGTGTTCATTATGTGGTGTTCATTATGTAGCGTTCATTATGTGGCGTTCATTATGTGGCGTTCATTATGTAGTGTTCATTATGTGGCGTTCATTATGTGGCGTTCATTATGTGGCGTTCATTATGTGGTGTTCATTATGTGGCGTTCATTATGTGGCGTTCATTATGTAGTGTTCATTATGTGGCGTTCATTATGTGGCGTTCATTATGTGGCGTTCATTATGTGGCGTTCATTATGTGGCGTTCATTATGTAGTGTTCATTATGTGGCGTTCATTATGTGGCGTTCATTATGTGGCGTTCATTATGTGGCGTTCATTATGTGGCGTTCATTATGTGGTGTTCATTATGTGGCGTTCATTATGTGGCGTTCATTATGTGGCGTTCATTATGTGGCGTTCATTATGTGGCGTTCATTATGTGGCGTTCATTATGTGGCGTTCATTATGTGGCGTTCATTATGTAGTGTTCATTATGTGGCGTTCATTATGTGGCGTTCATTATGTGGCGTTCATTATGTGGCGTTCATTATGTGGCGTTCATTATGTGGCGTTCATTATGTGGCGTTCATTATGTGGCGTTCATTATGTGGCGTTCATTATGTGGCGTTCATTATGTGGCGTTCATTATGTAGCGTTCATTATGTGGCGTTCATTATGTGGCGTTCATTATGTGGCGTTCATTATGTGGCGTTCATTATGTAGTGTTCATTATGTGGCGTTCATGATGTGGTGTTCATGATGTGGTGTTCATGATGTGGCGTTCATGATGTGGCGTTCATGATGTGGCGTTCATTATGTGGCGTTCATTATGTGGCGTTCATTATGTGGCGTTCATTATGTGGCGTTCATTATGTGGCGTTCATGATGTAGTGTTCATTATGTGGTGTTCATTATGTGGCGTTCATGATGTAGTGTTCATTATGTAGTGTTCATTATGTGGTGTTCATTATGTAGTGTTCATGATGTGGCGTTCATGATGTAGTGTTCATGATGTGGCGTTCATGATGTGGCGTTCATGATGTGGCGTTCATTATGTGGTGTTCATTATGTGGCGTTCATTATGTGGCGTTCATTATGTGGCGTTCATTATGTAGTGTTCATTATGTGGCGTTCATTATGTGGCGTTCATTATGTGGCGTTCATTATGTGGCGTTCATTATGTAGTGTTCATTATGTGGCGTTCATGATGTGGTGTTCATGATGTGGTGTTCATGATGTGGCGTTCATGATGTGGCGTTCATGATGTGGCGTTCATTATGTGGCGTTCATTATGTGGCGTTCATTATGTGGCGTTCATTATGTGGCGTTCATTATGTGGCGTTCATTATGTGGCGTTCATGATGTAGTGTTCATTATGTGGTGTTCATTATGTGGCGTTCATGATGTAGTGTTCATTATGTAGTGTTCATTATGTGGTGTGCATTATGTAGTGTTCATGATGTGGCGTTCATGATGTAGTGTTCATGATGTGGCGTTCATGATGTGGCGTTCATGATGTGGCGTTCATTATGTGGTGTTCATTATGTGGTGTTCCTGATGTGGTGTTCATTATGTGGTGTTCATTATGTGGCGTTCATTATGTGGCGTTCATTATGTAGCGTTCATTATGTAGTGTTCATTATGTGGCGTTCATTATGTGGCGTTCATTATGTAGTGTTCATTATGTGGCGTTCATTATGTGGCGTTCATTATGTGGTGTTCATTATGTAGTGTTCATTACGTAGCGTTCATTATGTGGCGTTCATTATGTAGTGTTCATTATGTGGCGTTCATTATGTAGTGTTCATTATGTGGTGTTCATTATGTAGCGTTCATTATGTGGCGTTCATTATGTGGCGTTCATTATGTAGTGTTCATTATGTGGCGTTCATTATGTGGCGTTCATTATGTGGCGTTCATTATGTGGTGTTCATTATGTGGCGTTCATTATGTGGCGTTCATTATGTAGTGTTCATTATGTGGCGTTCATTATGTGGCGTTCATTATGTGGCGTTCATTATGTGGCGTTCATTATGTGGCGTTCATTATGTAGTGTTCATTATGTGGCGTTCATTATGTGGCGTTCATTATGTGGCGTTCATTATGTGGCGTTCATTATGTGGTGTTCATTATGTGGCGTTCATTATGTGGCGTTCATTATGTGGCGTTCATTATGTGGCGTTCATTATGTGGCGTTCATTATGTGGCGTTCATTATGTAGCGTTCATTATGTGGCGTTCATTATGTGGCGTTCATTATGTGGCGTTCATTATGTGGCGTTCATTATGTGGCGTTCATTATGTGGCGTTCATTATGTGGCGTTCATTATGTGGTGTTCATTATGTGGCGTTCATTATGTGGCGTTCATTATGTGGCGTTCATTATGTAGTGTTCATTATGTGGCGTTCATTATGTGGCGTTCATTATGTGGCGTTCATTATGTGGCGTTCATTATGTAGTGTTCATTATGTGGCGTTCATGATGTGGTGTTCATGATGTGGTGTTCATGATGTGGCGTTCATGATGTGGCGTTCATGATGTGGCGTTCATTATGTGGCGTTCATTATGTGGCGTTCATTATGTGGCGTTCATTATGTGGCGTTCATTATGTGGCGTTCATTATGTGGCGTTCATGATGTAGTGTTCATTATGTGGTGTTCATTATGTGGCGTTCATGATGTAGTGTTCATTATGTAGTGTTCATTATGTGGTGTTCATTATGTAGTGTTCATGATGTGGCGTTCATGATGTAGTGTTCATGATGTGGCGTTCATGATGTGGCGTTCATGATGTGGCGTTCATTATGTGGTGTTCATTATGTGGCGTTCATTATGTGGCGTTCATTATGTGGCGTTCATTATGTAGTGTTCATTATGTGGCGTTCATTATGTGGCGTTCATTATGTGGCGTTCATTATGTGGCGTTCATTATGTAGTGTTCATTATGTGGCGTTCATGATGTGGTGTTCATGATGTGGTGTTCATGATGTGGCGTTCATGATGTGGCGTTCATGATGTGGCGTTCATTATGTGGCGTTCATTATGTGGCGTTCATTATGTGGCGTTCATTATGTGGCGTTCATTATGTGGCGTTCATTATGTGGCGTTCATGATGTAGTGTTCATTATGTGGTGTTCATTATGTGGCGTTCATGATGTAGTGTTCATTATGTAGTGTTCATTATGTGGTGTTCATTATGTAGTGTTCATGATGTGGCGTTCATGATGTAGTGTTCATGATGTGGCGTTCATGATGTGGCGTTCATGATGTGGCGTTCATTATGTGGTGTTCATTATGTGGTGTTCCTGATGTGGTGTTCATTATGTGGTGTTCATTATGTGGCGTTCATTATGTGGCGTTCATTATGTAGCGTTCATTATGTAGTGTTCATTATGTGGCGTTCATTATGTGGCGTTCATTATGTAGTGTTCATTATGTGGCGTTCATTATGTGGTGTTCATTATGTAGTGTTCATTATGTGGTGTTCATTATGTGGCGTTCATTATGTAGCGTTCATTATGTGGTGTTCATTATGTAGTGTTCATTACGTAGCGTTCATTATGTGGCGTTCATTATGTAGCGTTCATTATGTGGCGTTCATTATGTGGTGTTCATTATGTAGTGTTCATTATGTAGTGTTCATTATGTGGTGTTCATTATGTGGCGTTCATTATGTGGCGTTCATTATGTGGTGTTCATTATGTAGCGTTCATTATGTGGCGTTCATTATGTGGCGTTCATTATGTGGCGTTCATTATGTGGCGTTCATTATGTGGCGTTCATTATGTGGCGTTCATTATGTAGTGTTCATTATGTGGCGTTCATTATGTAGTGTTCATTATGTGGTGTTCATTATGTAGCGTTCATTATGTGGCGTTCATTATGTGGCGTTCATTATGTAGTGTTCATTATGTGGCGTTCATTATGTGGCGTTCATTATGTGGCGTTCATTATGTGGTGTTCATTATGTGGCGTTCATTATGTGGCGTTCATTATGTAGTGTTCATTATGTGGCGTTCATTATGTGGCGTTCATTATGTGGCGTTCATTATGTGGCGTTCATTATGTGGCGTTCATTATGTGGTGTTCATTATGTGGCGTTCATTATGTGGCGTTCATTATGTGGCGTTCATTATGTGGCGTTCATTATGTGGCGTTCATTATGTGGCGTTCATTATGTGGCGTTCATTATGTGGCGTTCATTATGTGGCGTTCATTATGTGGCGTTCATTATGTGGCGTTCATTATGTGGCGTTCATTATGTGGCGTTCATTATGTAGTGTTCATTATGTGGCGTTCATTATGTGGCGTTCATTATGTGGCGTTCATTATGTGGTGTTCATTATGTGGCGTTCATTATGTAGCGTTCATTATGTGGCGTTCATTATGTGGTGTTCATTATGTGGCGTTCATTATGTGGCGTTCATTATGTGGCGTTCATTATGTAGTGTTCATTATGTGGCGTTCATTATGTGGCGTTCATTATGTGGCGTTCATTATGTGGCGTTCATTATGTAGTGTTCATTATGTGGCGTTCATGATGTGGTGTTCATGATGTGGTGTTCATGATGTGGCGTTCATGATGTGGCGTTCATGATGTGGCGTTCATTATGTGGCGTTCATTATGTGGCGTTCATTATGTGGCGTTCATTATGTGGCGTTCATTATGTGGCGTTCATTATGTGGCGTTCATGATGTAGTGTTCATTATGTGGTGTTCATTATGTGGCGTTCATGATGTAGTGTTCATTATGTAGTGTTCATTATGTGGTGTTCATTATGTAGTGTTCATGATGTGGCGTTCATGATGTAGTGTTCATGATGTGGCGTTCATGATGTGGCGTTCATGATGTGGCGTTCATTATGTGGTGTTCATTATGTGGTGTTCCTGATGTGGTGTTCATTATGTGGTGTTCATTATGTGGCGTTCATTATGTGGCGTTCATTATGTAGCGTTCATTATGTAGTGTTCATTATGTGGCGTTCATTATGTGGCGTTCATTATGTAGTGTTCATTATGTGGCGTTCATTATGTGGTGTTCATTATGTAGTGTTCATTATGTGGTGTTCATTATGTGGCGTTCATTATGTAGCGTTCATTATGTGGTGTTCATTATGTGGCGTTCATTATGTGGTGTTCATTATGTGGCGTTCATTATGTAGTGTTCATTATGTGGCGTTCATTATGTGGCGTTCATTATGTGGTGTTCATTATGTAGCGTTCATTATGTGGTGTTCATTATGTGGTGTTCATTATGTAGTGTTCATTATGTGGCGTTCATTATGTAGTGTTCATTATGTGGCGTTCATTATGTGGCGTTCATTATGTAGTGTTCATTATGTGGCGTTCATTATGTAGCGTTCATTATGTGGCGTTCATTATGTGGCGTTCATTATGTGGCGTTCATTATGTGGCGTTCATGATGTGGTGTTCATGATGTGGTGTTCATGATGTGGTGTTCATTATGTGGCGTTCATTATGTGGCGTTCATTATGTAGCGTTCATTATGTGGCGTTCATTATGTGGCGTTCATTATGTGGCGTTCATTATGTGGCGTTCATTATGTGGCGTTCATTATGTGGCGTTCATTATGTGGCGTTCATTATGTGGCGTTCATTATGTAGTGTTCATTATGTGGCGTTCATTATGTGGTGTTCATTATGTAGTGTTCATTATGTGGTGTTCATTATGTGGCGTTCATTATGTAGCGTTCATTATGTGGTGTTCATTATGTGGCGTTCATTATGTGGCGTTCATTATGTGGCGTTCATTATGTAGCGTTCATTATGTGGCGTTCATTATGTGGTGTTCATTATGTAGTGTTCATTATGTGGCGTTCATTATGTAGTGTTCATTATGTGGCGTTCATTATGTGGCGTTCATGATGTGGCGTTCATGATGTGGCGTTCATGATGTGGTGTTCATGATGTGGTGTTCATGATGTGGTGTTCATGATGTGGTGTTCATTATGTGGCGTTCATTATGTAGCGTTCATTATGTGGCGTTCATTATGTGGCGTTCATTATGTGGCGTTCATTATGTGGCGTTCATTATGTGGCGTTCATTATGTAGTGTTCATTATGTGGCGTTCATTATGTGGCGTTCATTATGTAGTGTTCATTATGTGGTGTTCATTATGTAGCGTTCATTATGTGGCGTTCATTATGTGGCGTTCATTATGTAGTGTTCATTATGTGGCGTTCATTATGTGGCGTTCATTATGTAGCGTTCATTATGTGGCGTTCATTATGTGGCGTTCATTATGTGGCGTTCATTATGTGGCGTTCATTATGTGGCGTTCATTATGTGGAGTTCATTATGTGGCGTTCATTATGTGGCGTTCATTATGTGGCGTTCATTATGTAGTGTTCATTATGTGGCGTTCATTATGTGGCGTTCATTATGTGGCGTTCATTATGTGGCGTTCATTATGTAGTGTTCATTATGTGGCGTTCATGATGTGGCGTTCATGATGTGGTGTTCATGATGTGGCGTTCATGATGTGGCGTTCATGAAGTGGCGTTCATGATGTGGCGTTCATTATGTGGCGTTCATTATGTGGCGTTCATTATGTGGCGTTCATTATGTGGCGTTCATTATGTGGCGTTCATTATGTGGCGTTCATGATGTAGTGTTCATTATGTGGTGTTCATGATGTGGCGTTCATGATGTGGCGTTCATTATGTGGTGTTCATTATGTGGTGTTCCTGATGTGGTGTTCATTATGTGGTGTTCATTATGTGGCGTTCATTATGTGGCGTTCATTATGTAGCGTTCATGATGTAGTGTTCATTATGTGGTGTTCATTATGTGGCGTTCATGATGTAGTGTTCATTATGTAGTGTTCATTATGTGGTGTTCATTATGTAGTGTTCATGATGTGGCGTTCATGATGTAGTGTTCATGATGTGGCGTTCATGATGTGGCGTTCATGATGTGGCGTTCATTATGTGGTGTTCATTATGTGGCGTTCATTATGTGGCGTTCATTATGTGGCGTTCATTATGTAGTGTTCATTATGTGGCGTTCATTATGTGGCGTTCATTATGTGGCGTTCATTATGTGGCGTTCATTATGTAGTGTTCATTATGTGGCGTTCATGATGTGGTGTTCATGATGTGGTGTTCATGATGTGGCGTTCATGATGTGGCGTTCATGATGTGGCGTTCATTATGTGGCGTTCATTATGTGGCGTTCATTATGTGGCGTTCATTATGTGGCGTTCATTATGTGGCGTTCATTATGTGGCGTTCATGATGTAGTGTTCATTATGTGGTGTTCATTATGTGGCGTTCATGATGTAGTGTTCATTATGTAGTGTTCATTATGTGGTGTGCATTATGTAGTGTTCATGATGTGGCGTTCATGATGTAGTGTTCATGATGTGGCGTTCATGATGTGGCGTTCATGATGTGGCGTTCATTATGTGGTGTTCATTATGTGGTGTTCCTGATGTGGTGTTCATTATGTGGTGTTCATTATGTGGCGTTCATTATGTGGCGTTCATTATGTAGCGTTCATTATGTAGTGTTCATTATGTGGCGTTCATTATGTGGCGTTCATTATGTAGTGTTCATTATGTGGCGTTCATTATGTGGCGTTCATTATGTGGTGTTCATTATGTAGTGTTCATTACGTAGCGTTCATTATGTGGCGTTCATTATGTAGTGTTCATTATGTGGCGTTCATTATGTAGTGTTCATTATGTGGTGTTCATTATGTAGCGTTCATTATGTGGCGTTCATTATGTGGCGTTCATTATGTAGTGTTCATTATGTGGCGTTCATTATGTGGCGTTCATTATGTGGCGTTCATTATGTGGTGTTCATTATGTGGCGTTCATTATGTGGCGTTCATTATGTAGTGTTCATTATGTGGCGTTCATTATGTGGCGTTCATTATGTGGCGTTCATTATGTGGCGTTCATTATGTGGCGTTCATTATGTAGTGTTCATTATGTGGCGTTCATTATGTGGCGTTCATTATGTGGCGTTCATTATGTGGCGTTCATTATGTGGTGTTCATTATGTGGCGTTCATTATGTGGCGTTCATTATGTGGCGTTCATTATGTGGCGTTCATTATGTGGCGTTCATTATGTGGCGTTCATTATGTAGCGTTCATTATGTGGCGTTCATTATGTGGCGTTCATTATGTGGCGTTCATTATGTGGCGTTCATTATGTGGCGTTCAT
Source organism: Salvelinus alpinus (assembly GCF_045679555.1). Taxonomy (NCBI): domain Eukaryota; kingdom Metazoa; phylum Chordata; class Actinopteri; order Salmoniformes; family Salmonidae; genus Salvelinus; species Salvelinus alpinus. The sequence continues at coordinate 29,425 of NW_027256035.1, forward strand.
TATGTGGCGTTCATTATGTGGTGTTCATTATGTGGCGTTCATTATGTGGCGTTCATTATGTGGCGTTCATTATGTAGTGTTCATTATGTGGCGTTCATTATGTGGCGTTCATTATGTGGCGTTCATTATGTGGCGTTCATTATGTAGTGTTCATTATGTGGCGTTCATGACGTGGTGTTCATGATGTGGTGTTCATGATGTGGCGTTCATGATGTGGCGTTCATGATGTGGCGTTCATTATGTGGCGTTCATTATGTGGCGTTCATTATGTGGCGTTCATTATGTGGCGTTCATTATGTGGCGTTCATTATGTGGCGTTCATGATGTAGTGTTCATTATGTGGTGTTCATTATGTGGCGTTCATGATGTAGTGTTCATTATGTAGTGTTCATTATGTGGTGTTCATTATGTAGTGTTCATGATGTGGCGTTCATGATGTAGTGTTCATGATGTGGTGTTCATGATGTGGCGTTCATGATGTGGCGTTCATTATGTGGTGTTCATTATGTGGCGTTCATTATGTGGCGTTCATTATGTGGCGTTCATTATGTAGTGTTCATTATGTGGCGTTCATTATGTGGCGTTCATTATGTGGCGTTCATTATGTGGCGTTCATTATGTAGTGTTCATTATGTGGCGTTCATGATGTGGTGTTCATGATGTGGTGTTCATGATGTGGCGTTCATGATGTGGCGTTCATGATGTGGCGTTCATTATGTGGCGTTCATTATGTGGCGTTCATTATGTGGCGTTCATTATGTGGCGTTCATTATGTGGCGTTCATTATGTGGCGTTCATGATGTAGTGTTCATTATGTGGTGTTCATTATGTGGCGTTCATGATGTAGTGTTCATTATGTAGTGTTCATTATGTGGTGTTCATTATGTAGTGTTCATGATGTGGCGTTCATGATGTAGTGTTCATGATGTGGCGTTCATGATGTGGCGTTCATGATGTGGCGTTCATTATGTGGTGTTCATTATGTGGTGTTCCTGATGTGGTGTTCATTATGTGGTGTTCATTATGTGGCGTTCATTATGTGGCGTTCATTATGTAGCGTTCATTATGTAGTGTTCATTATGTGGCGTTCATTATGTGGCGTTCATTATGTAGTGTTCATTATGTGGCGTTCATTATGTGGTGTTCATTATGTAGTGTTCATTATGTGGTGTTCATTATGTGGCGTTCATTATGTAGCGTTCATTATGTGGTGTTCATTATGTAGTGTTCATTACGTAGCGTTCATTATGTGGCGTTCATTATGTAGCGTTCATTATGTGGCGTTCATTATGTGGTGTTCATTATGTAGTGTTCATTATGTAGTGTTCATTATGTGGTGTTCATTATGTGGCGTTCATTATGTGGCGTTCATTATGTGGTGTTCATTATGTAGCGTTCATTATGTGGCGTTCATTATGTGGCGTTCATTATGTGGCGTTCATTATGTGGCGTTCATTATGTGGCGTTCATTATGTGGCGTTCATTATGTAGTGTTCATTATGTGGCGTTCATTATGTAGTGTTCATTATGTGGTGTTCATTATGTAGCGTTCATTATGTGGCGTTCATTATGTGGCGTTCATTATGTAGTGTTCATTATGTGGCGTTCATTATGTGGCGTTCATTATGTGGCGTTCATTATGTGGTGTTCATTATGTGGCGTTCATTATGTGGCGTTCATTATGTAGTGTTCATTATGTGGCGTTCATTATGTGGCGTTCATTATGTGGCGTTCATTATGTGGCGTTCATTATGTGGCGTTCATTATGTGGCGTTCATTATGTGGCGTTCATTATGTGGCGTTCATTATGTGGCGTTCATTATGTGGCGTTCATTATGTGGTGTTCATTATGTGGCGTTCATTATGTGGCGTTCATTATGTGGCGTTCATTATGTGGCGTTCATTATGTGGCGTTCATTATGTGGCGTTCATTATGTGGCGTTCATTATGTAGTGTTCATTATGTGGCGTTCATTATGTGGCGTTCATTATGTGGCGTTCATTATGTGGTGTTCATTATGTGGCGTTCATTATGTAGCGTTCATTATGTGGCGTTCATTATGTGGTGTTCATTATGTGGCGTTCATTATGTGGCGTTCATTATGTGGCGTTCATTATGTAGTGTTCATTATGTGGCGTTCATTATGTGGCGTTCATTATGTGGCGTTCATTATGTGGCGTTCATTATGTAGTGTTCATTATGTGGCGTTCATGATGTGGTGTTCATGATGTGGTGTTCATGATGTGGCGTTCATGATGTGGCGTTCATGATGTGGCGTTCATTATGTGGCGTTCATTATGTGGCGTTCATTATGTGGCGTTCATTATGTGGCGTTCATTATGTGGCGTTCATTATGTGGCGTTCATGATGTAGTGTTCATTATGTGGTGTTCATTATGTGGCGTTCATGATGTAGTGTTCATTATGTAGTGTTCATTATGTGGTGTTCATTATGTAGTGTTCATGATGTGGCGTTCATGATGTAGTGTTCATGATGTGGCGTTCATGATGTGGCGTTCATGATGTGGCGTTCATTATGTGGTGTTCATTATGTGGTGTTCCTGATGTGGTGTTCATTATGTGGTGTTCATTATGTGGCGTTCATTATGTGGCGTTCATTATGTAGCGTTCATTATGTAGTGTTCATTATGTGGCGTTCATTATGTGGCGTTCATTATGTAGTGTTCATTATGTGGCGTTCATTATGTGGTGTTCATTATGTAGTGTTCATTATGTGGTGTTCATTATGTGGCGTTCATTATGTAGCGTTCATTATGTGGTGTTCATTATGTGGCGTTCATTATGTGGTGTTCATTATGTGGCGTTCATTATGTAGTGTTCATTATGTGGCGTTCATTATGTGGCGTTCATTATGTGGTGTTCATTATGTAGCGTTCATTATGTGGTGTTCATTATGTGGTGTTCATTATGTAGTGTTCATTATGTGGCGTTCATTATGTAGTGTTCATTATGTGGCGTTCATTATGTGGCGTTCATTATGTAGTGTTCATTATGTGGCGTTCATTATGTAGCGTTCATTATGTGGCGTTCATTATGTGGCGTTCATTATGTGGCGTTCATTATGTGGCGTTCATGATGTGGTGTTCATGATGTGGTGTTCATGATGTGGTGTTCATTATGTGGCGTTCATTATGTGGCGTTCATTATGTAGCGTTCATTATGTGGCGTTCATTATGTGGCGTTCATTATGTGGCGTTCATTATGTGGCGTTCATTATGTGGCGTTCATTATGTGGCGTTCATTATGTGGCGTTCATTATGTGGCGTTCATTATGTAGTGTTCATTATGTGGCGTTCATTATGTGGTGTTCATTATGTAGTGTTCATTATGTGGTGTTCATTATGTGGCGTTCATTATGTAGCGTTCATTATGTGGTGTTCATTATGTGGCGTTCATTATGTGGCGTTCATTATGTGGCGTTCATTATGTAGCGTTCATTATGTGGCGTTCATTATGTGGTGTTCATTATGTAGTGTTCATTATGTGGCGTTCATTATGTAGTGTTCATTATGTGGCGTTCATTATGTGGCGTTCATGATGTGGCGTTCATGATGTGGCGTTCATGATGTGGTGTTCATGATGTGGTGTTCATGATGTGGTGTTCATGATGTGGTGTTCATTATGTGGCGTTCATTATGTAGCGTTCATTATGTGGCGTTCATTATGTGGCGTTCATTATGTGGCGTTCATTATGTGGCGTTCATTATGTGGCGTTCATTATGTAGTGTTCATTATGTGGCGTTCATTATGTGGCGTTCATTATGTAGTGTTCATTATGTGGTGTTCATTATGTAGCGTTCATTATGTGGCGTTCATTATGTGGCGTTCATTATGTAGTGTTCATTATGTGGCGTTCATTATGTGGCGTTCATTATGTAGCGTTCATTATGTGGCGTTCATTATGTGGCGTTCATTATGTGGCGTTCATTATGTGGCGTTCATTATGTGGAGTTCATTATGTGGCGTTCATTATGTGGCGTTCATTATGTGGCGTTCATTATGTAGTGTTCATTATGTGGCGTTCATTATGTGGCGTTCATTATGTGGCGTTCATTATGTGGCGTTCATTATGTAGTGTTCATTATGTGGCGTTCATGATGTGGCGTTCATGATGTGGTGTTCATGATGTGGCGTTCATGATGTGGCGTTCATGAAGTGGCGTTCATGATGTGGCGTTCATTATGTGGCGTTCATTATGTGGCGTTCATTATGTGGCGTTCATTATGTGGCGTTCATTATGTGGCGTTCATTATGTGGCGTTCATGATGTAGTGTTCATTATGTGGTGTTCATTATGTGGCGTTCATGATGTAGTGTTCATTATGTAGTGTTCATTATGTGGTGTTCATTATGTGGTGTTCATTATGTAGTGTTCATGATGTGGCGTTCATGATGTGGCGTTCATTATGTGGCGTTCATTATGTGGTGTTCATGATGTGGTGTTCATGATGTGGTGTTCATTATGTGGTGTTCATTATGTGGCGTTCATTATGTGGCGTTCATTATGTAGCGTTCATTATGTAGTGTTCATTATGTGGCGTTCATTATGTGGCGTTCATTATGTAGTGTTCATTATGTGGCGTTCATTATGTGGCGTTCATTATGTAGTGTTCATTATGTGGTGTTCATTATGTGGCGTTCATTATGTAGCGTTCATTATGTGGTGTTCATTATGTGGCGTTCATTATGTGGCGTTCATTATGTGGCGTTCATTATGTGGCGTTCATTATGTGGCGTTCATTATGTAGTGTTCATTATGTGGCGTTCATTATGTGGTGTTCATTATGTAGTGTTCATTATGTGGTGTTCATTATGTGGCGTTCATTATGTAGCGTTCATTATGTGGTGTTCATTATGTGGCGTTCATTATGTGGTGTTCATTATGTGGCGTTCATTATGTAGTGTTCATTATGTGGCGTTCATTATGTGGTGTTCATTATGTGGTGTTCATTATGTAGCGTTCATTATGTGGTGTTCATTATGTGGTGTTCATTATGTAGTGTTCATTATGTGGCGTTCATTATGTAGCGTTCATTATGTGGCGTTCATTATGTGGCGTTCATTATGTAGTGTTCATTATGTGGCGTTCATTATGTAGCGTTCATTATGTGGCGTTCATTATGTGGCGTTCATTATGTGGCGTTCATTATGTGGCGTTCATTATGTGGCGTTCATTATGTGGTGTTCATTATGTAGTGTTCATTACGTAGCGTTCATTATGTGGCGTTCATTATGTAGTGTTCATTATGTGGCGTTCATTATGTGGTGTTCATTATGTAGTGTTCATTATGTAGTGTTCATTATGTGGCGTTCATTATGTAGTGTTCATTATGTGGCGTTCATTATGTAGTGTTCATTATGTGGCGTTCATTATGTGGTGTTCATTATGTGGCGTTCATTATGTAGCGTTCATTATGTGGCGTTCATTATGTGGCGTTCATTATGTGGCGTTCATTATGTGGCGTTCATTATGTGGCGTTCATTATGTAGTGTTCATTATGTGGCGTTCATTATGTGGCGTTCATTATGTGGCGTTCATTATGTAGCGTTCATTATGTGGCGTTCATGATGTGGCGTTCATGATGTGGCGTTCATGATGTGGCGTTCATGATGTGGCGTTCATTATGTGGCGTTCATTATGTGGCGTTCATTATGTGGCGTTCATTATGTGGCGTTCATTATGTGGCGTTCATTATGTGGCGTTCATTATGTGGCGTTCATTATGTGGCGTTCATTATGTGGCGTTCATTATGTGGCGTTCATTATGTGGCGTTCATTATGTGGCGTTCATTATGTGGCGTTCATTATGTGGCGTTCATTATGTGGCGTTCATTATGTAGCGTTCATTATGTGGCGTTCATTATGTGGCGTTCATTATGTGGCGTTCATTATGTGGCGTTCATTATGTGGCGTTCATTATGTGGCGTTCATTATGTGGCGTTCATTATGTGGCGTTCATTATGTAGTGTTCATTATGTGGCGTTCATTATGTAGTGTTCATTATGTGGCGTTCATTATGTGGTGTTCATTATGTGGTGTTCATTATGTAGCGTTCATTATGTGGTGTTCATTATGTGGCGTTCATGATGTAGTGTTCATTATGTAGTGTTCATTATGTGGTGTTCATTATGTAGTGTTCATGATGTAGTGTTCATGATGTAGTGTTCATGATGTGGCGTTCATGATGTGGCGTTCATGATGTGGCGTTCATTATGTGGTGTTCCTGATGTGGTGTTCATTATGTGGTGTTCATTATGTGGCGTTCATTATGTGGCGTTCATTATGTAGCGTTCATTATGTAGTGTTCATTATGTGGCGTTCATTATGTGGCGTTCATTATGTAGTGTTCATTATGTGGCGTTCATTATGTGGTGTTCATTATGTAGTGTTCATTATGTGGTGTTCATTATGTGGCGTTCATTATGTAGCGTTCATTATGTGGTGTTCATTATGTGGCGTTCATTATGTGGTGTTCATTATGTGGCGTTCATTATGTAGTGTTCATTATGTGGCGTTCATTATGTGGCGTTCATTATGTGGTGTTCATTATGTAGCGTTCATTATGTGGTGTTCATTATGTGGTGTTCATTATGTAGTGTTCATTATGTGGCGTTCATTATGTAGCGTTCATTATGTGGCGTTCATTATGTGGCGTTCATTATGTGGCGTTCATTATGTGGCGTTCATTATGCGGCGTTCATTATGTGGCGTTCATTATGTGGCGTTCATTATGTGGCGTTCATGATGTGGTGTTCATGATGTGGTGTTCATGATGTGGTGTTCATTATGTGGTGTTCATTATGTGGCGTTCATTATGTGGCGTTCATTATGTAGCGTTCATTATGTGGCGTTCATTATGTGGCGTTCATTATGTGGCGTTCATTATGTGGCGTTCATTATGGTGCGTTCATTATGTGGCGTTCATTATGTGGCGTTCATTATGTAGTGTTCATTATGTGGCGTTCATTATGTGGCGTTCATTATGTAGTGTTCATTATGTGGTGTTCATTATGTGGCGTTCATTATGTAGCGTTCATTATGTGGCGTTCATTATGTGGCGTTCATTATGTGGCGTTCATTATGTGGCGTTCATTATGTAGTGTTCATTATGTGGCGTTCATTATGTGGTGTTCATTATGTGGTGTTCATTATGTAGTGTTCATTATGTGGTGTTCATTATGTAGTGTTCATTACGTAGCGTTCATTATGTGGCGTTCATTATGTAGTGTTCATTATGTGGCGTTCATTATGTAGTGTTCATTATGTGGTGTTCATTATGTAGCGTTCATTATGTGGCGTTCATTATGTGGCGTTCATTATGTAGTGTTCATTATGTGGCGTTCATTATGTGGCGTTCATTATGTGGCGTTCATTATGTGGTGTTCATTATGTGGCGTTCATTATGTGGCGTTCATTATGTAGTGTTCATTATGTGGCGTTCATTATGTGGCGTTCATTATGTGGCGTTCATTATGTGGCGTTCATTATGTGGCGTTCATTATGTAGTGTTCATTATGTGGCGTTCATTATGTGGCGTTCATTATGTGGCGTTCATTATGTGGCGTTCATTATGTGGCGTTCATTATGTGGTGTTCATTATGTGGCGTTCATTATGTGGCGTTCATTATGTGGCGTTCATTATGTGGCGTTCATTATGTGGCGTTCATTATGTGGCGTTCATTATGTGGCGTTCATTATGTAGTGTTCATTATGTGGCGTTCATTATGTGGCGTTCATTATGTGGCGTTCATTATGTGGTGTTCATTATGTGGCGTTCATTATGTGGCGTTCATTATGTGGCGTTCATTATGTGGTGTTCATTATGTGGCGTTCATTATGTGGCGTTCATTATGTGGCGTTCATTATGTAGTGTTCATTATGTGGCGTTCATTATGTGGCGTTCATTATGTGGCGTTCATTATGTGGCGTTCATTATGTAGTGTTCATTATGTGGCGTTCATGATGTGGTGTTCATGATGTGGTGTTCATGATGTGGCGTTCATGATGTGGCGTTCATGATGTGGCGTTCATTATGTGGCGTTCATTATGTGGCGTTCATTATGTGGCGTTCATTATGTGGCGTTCATTATGTGGCGTTCATTATGTGGCGTTCATGATGTAGTGTTCATTATGTGGTGTTCATTATGTGGCGTTCATGATGTAGTGTTCATTATGTAGTGTTCATTATGTGGTGTTCATTATGTAGTGTTCATGATGTGGCGTTCATGATGTAGTGTTCATGATGTGGCGTTCATGATGTGGCGTTCATGATGTGGCGTTCATTATGTGGTGTTCATTATGTGGTGTTCCTGATGTGGTGTTCATTATGTGGTGTTCATTATGTGGCGTTCATTATGTGGCGTTCATTATGTAGCGTTCATTATGTAGTGTTCATTATGTGGCGTTCATTATGTGGCGTTCATTATGTAGTGTTCATTATGTGGCGTTCATTATGTGGTGTTCATTATGTAGTGTTCATTATGTGGTGTTCATTATGTGGCGTTCATTATGTAGCGTTCATTATGTGGTGTTCATTATGTAGTGTTCATTACGTAGCGTTCATTATGTGGCGTTCATTATGTAGCGTTCATTATGTGGCGTTCATTATGTGGTGTTCATTATGTAGTGTTCATTATGTAGTGTTCATTATGTGGTGTTCATTATGTGGCGTTCATTATGTGGCGTTCATTATGTGGTGTTCATTATGTAGCGTTCATTATGTGGCGTTCATTATGTGGCGTTCATTATGTGGCGTTCATTATGTGGCGTTCATTATGTGGCGTTCATTATGTGGCGTTCATTATGTAGTGTTCATTATGTGGCGTTCATTATGTAGTGTTCATTATGTGGTGTTCATTATGTAGCGTTCATTATGTGGCGTTCATTATGTGGCGTTCATTATGTAGTGTTCATTATGTGGCGTTCATTATGTGGCGTTCATTATGTGGCGTTCATTATGTGGTGTTCATTATGTGGCGTTCATTATGTGGCGTTCATTATGTAGTGTTCATTATGTGGCGTTCATTATGTGGCGTTCATTATGTGGCGTTCATTATGTGGCGTTCATTATGTGGCGTTCATTATGTGGTGTTCATTATGTGGCGTTCATTATGTGGCGTTCATTATGTGGCGTTCATTATGTGGCGTTCATTATGTGGTGTTCATTATGTGGCGTTCATTATGTGGCGTTCATTATGTGGCGTTCATTATGTGGCGTTCATTATGTGGCGTTCATTATGTGGCGTTCATTATGTGGCGTTCATTATGTGGCGTTCATTATGTAGTGTTCATTATGTGGCGTTCATTATGTGGCGTTCATTATGTGGCGTTCATTATGTGGTGTTCATTATGTGGCGTTCATTATGTAGCGTTCATTATGTGGCGTTCATTATGTGGTGTTCATTATGTGGCGTTCATTATGTGGCGTTCATTATGTGGCGTTCATTATGTAGTGTTCATTATGTGGCGTTCATTATGTGGCGTTCATTATGTGGCGTTCATTATGTGGCGTTCATTATGTAGTGTTCATGATGTGGCGTTCATGATGTGGTGTTCATGATGTGGTGTTCATGATGTGGCGTTCATGATGTGGCGTTCATGATGTGGCGTTCATTATGTGGCGTTCATTATGTGGCGTTCATTATGTGGCGTTCATTATGTGGCGTTCATTATGTGGCGTTCATTATGTGGCGTTCATGATGTAGTGTTCATTATGTGGTGTTCATTATGTGGCGTTCATGATGTAGTGTTCATTATGTAGTGTTCATTATGTGGTGTTCATTATGTAGTGTTCATGATGTGGCGTTCATGATGTAGTGTTCATGATGTGGCGTTCATGATGTGGCGTTCATGATGTGGCGTTCATTATGTGGTGTTCATTATGTGGTGTTCCTGATGTGGTGTTCATTATGTGGTGTTCATTATGTGGCGTTCATTATGTGGCGTTCATTATGTAGCGTTCATTATGTAGTGTTCATTATGTGGCGTTCATTATGTGGCGTTCATTATGTAGTGTTCATTATGTGGCGTTCATTATGTGGTGTTCATTATGTAGTGTTCATTATGTGGTGTTCATTATGTGGCGTTCATTATGTAGCGTTCATTATGTGGTGTTCATTATGTGGCGTTCATTATGTGGTGTTCATTATGTGGCGTTCATTATGTAGTGTTCATTATGTGGCGTTCATTATGTGGCGTTCATTATGTGGTGTTCATTATGTAGCGTTCATTATGTGGTGTTCATTATGTGGTGTTCATTATGTAGTGTTCATTATGTGGCGTTCATTATGTAGTGTTCATTATGTGGCGTTCATTATGTGGCGTTCATTATGTAGTGTTCATTATGTGGCGTTCATTATGTAGCGTTCATTATGTGGCGTTCATTATGTGGCGTTCATTATGTGGCGTTCATTATGTGGCGTTCATGATGTGGTGTTCATGATGTGGTGTTCATGATGTGGTGTTCATTATGTGGCGTTCATTATGTGGCGTTCATTATGTAGCGTTCATTATGTGGCGTTCATTATGTGGCGTTCATTATGTGGCGTTCATTATGTGGCGTTCATTATGTGGCGTTCATTATGTGGCGTTCATTATGTGGCGTTCATTATGTGGCGTTCATTATGTAGTGTTCATTATGTGGCGTTCATTATGTGGTGTTCATTATGTAGTGTTCATTATGTGGTGTTCATTATGTGGCGTTCATTATGTAGCGTTCATTATGTGGTGTTCATTATGTGGCGTTCATTATGTGGCGTTCATTATGTGGCGTTCATTATGTAGCGTTCATTATGTGGCGTTCATTATGTGGTGTTCATTATGTAGTGTTCATTATGTGGCGTTCATTATGTAGTGTTCATTATGTGGCGTTCATTATGTGGCGTTCATGATGTGGCGTTCATGATGTGGCGTTCATGATGTGGTGTTCATGATGTGGTGTTCATGATGTGGTGTTCATGATGTGGTGTTCATTATGTGGCGTTCATTATGTAGCGTTCATTATGTGGCGTTCATTATGTGGCGTTCATTATGTGGCGTTCATTATGTGGCGTTCATTATGTGGCGTTCATTATGTAGTGTTCATTATGTGGCGTTCATTATGTGGCGTTCATTATGTAGTGTTCATTATGTGGTGTTCATTATGTAGCGTTCATTATGTGGCGTTCATTATGTGGCGTTCATTATGTAGTGTTCATTATGTGGCGTTCATTATGTGGCGTTCATTATGTAGCGTTCATTATGTGGCGTTCATTATGTGGCGTTCATTATGTGGCGTTCATTATGTGGCGTTCATTATGTGGAGTTCATTATGTGGCGTTCATTATGTGGCGTTCATTATGTGGCGTTCATTATGTAGTGTTCATTATGTGGCGTTCATTATGTGGCGTTCATTATGTGGCGTTCATTATGTGGCGTTCATTATGTAGTGTTCATTATGTGGCGTTCATGATGTGGCGTTCATGATGTGGTGTTCATGATGTGGCGTTCATGATGTGGCGTTCATGAAGTGGCGTTCATGATGTGGCGTTCATTATGTGGCGTTCATTATGTGGCGTTCATTATGTGGCGTTCATTATGTGGCGTTCATTATGTGGCGTTCATTATGTGGCGTTCATGATGTAGTGTTCATTATGTGGTGTTCATTATGTGGCGTTCATGATGTAGTGTTCATTATGTAGTGTTCATTATGTGGTGTTCATTATGTGGTGTTCATTATGTAGTGTTCATGATGTGGCGTTCATGATGTGGCGTTCATTATGTGGCGTTCATTATGTGGTGTTCATGATGTGGTGTTCATGATGTGGTGTTCATTATGTGGTGTTCATTATGTGGCGTTCATTATGTGGCGTTCATTATGTAGCGTTCATTATGTAGTGTTCATTATGTGGCGTTCATTATGTGGCGTTCATTATGTAGTGTTCATTATGTGGCGTTCATTATGTGGCGTTCATTATGTAGTGTTCATTATGTGGTGTTCATTATGTGGCGTTCATTATGTAGCGTTCATTATGTGGTGTTCATTATGTGGCGTTCATTATGTGGCGTTCATTATGTGGCGTTCATTATGTGGCGTTCATTATGTGGCGTTCATTATGTAGTGTTCATTATGTGGCGTTCATTATGTGGTGTTCATTATGTAGTGTTCATTATGTGGTGTTCATTATGTGGCGTTCATTATGTAGCGTTCATTATGTGGTGTTCATTATGTGGCGTTCATTATGTGGTGTTCATTATGTGGCGTTCATTATGTAGTGTTCATTATGTGGCGTTCATTATGTGGTGTTCATTATGTAGCGTTCATTATGTGGTGTTCATTATGTGGTGTTCATTATGTAGCGTTCATTATGTGGCGTTCATTATGTAGCGTTCATTATGTGGCGTTCATTATGTGGCGTTCATTATGTAGTGTTCATTATGTGGCGTTCATTATGTAGCGTTCATTATGTGGCGTTCATTATGTGGCGTTCATTATGTGGCGTTCATTATGTGGCGTTCATTATGTGGCGTTCATTATGTGGTGTTCATTATGTAGTGTTCATTACGTAGCGTTCATTATGTGGCGTTCATTATGTAGTGTTCATTATGTGGCGTTCATTATGTGGTGTTCATTATGTAGTGTTCATTATGTAGTGTTCATTATGTGGCGTTCATTATGTAGTGTTCATTATGTGGCGTTCATTATGTAGTGTTCATTATGTGGCGTTCATTATGTGGTGTTCATTATGTGGCGTTCATTATGTAGCGTTCATTATGTGGCGTTCATTATGTGGCGTTCATTATGTGGCGTTCATTATGTGGCGTTCATTATGTGGCGTTCATTATGTAGTGTTCATTATGTGGCGTTCATTATGTGGCGTTCATTATGTGGCGTTCATTATGTGGCGTTCATTATGTAGTGTTCATTATGTGGCGTTCATGATGTGGCGTTCATGATGTGGCGTTCATGATGTGGCGTTCATGATGTGGCGTTCATTATGTGGCGTTCATTATGTGGCGTTCATTATGTGGCGTTCATTATGTGGCGTTCATTATGTGGCGTTCATTATGTGGCGTTCATTATGTGGCGTTCATTATGTGGCGTTCATTATGTGGCGTTCATTATGTGGCGTTCATTATGTGGCGTTCATTATGTGGCGTTCATTATGTGGCGTTCATTATGTGGCGTTCATTATGTGGCGTTCATTATGTGGCGTTCATTATGTGGCGTTCATTATGTGGCGTTCATTATGTGGCGTTCATTATGTGGCGTTCATTATGTGGCGTTCATTATGTGGCGTTCATTATGTGGCGTTCATTATGTGGCGTTCATTATGTAGTGTTCATTATGTGGCGTTCATTATGTGGTGTTCATTATGTAGTGTTCATTATGTGGCGTTCATTATGTGGTGTTCATTATGTGGTGTTCATTATGTAGCGTTCATTATGTGGTGTTCATTATGTGGCGTTCATGATGTAGTGTTCATTATGTAGTGTTCATTATGTGGTGTTCATTATGTAGTGTTCATGATGTAGTGTTCATGATGTAGTGTTCATGATGTGGCGTTCATGATGTGGCGTTCATGATGTGGCGTTCATTATGTGGTGTTCCTGATGTGGTGTTCATTATGTGGTGTTCATTATGTGGCGTTCATTATGTGGCGTTCATTATGTAGCGTTCATTATGTAGTGTTCATTATGTGGCGTTCATTATGTGGCGTTCATTATGTAGTGTTCATTATGTGGCGTTCATTATGTGGTGTTCATTATGTAGTGTTCATTATGTGGTGTTCATTATGTGGCGTTCATTATGTAGCGTTCATTATGTGGTGTTCATTATGTGGCGTTCATTATGTGGTGTTCATTATGTGGCGTTCATTATGTAGTGTTCATTATGTGGCGTTCATTATGTGGCGTTCATTATGTGGTGTTCATTATGTAGCGTTCATTATGTGGTGTTCATTATGTGGTGTTCATTATGTAGTGTTCATTATGTGGCGTTCATTATGTAGCGTTCATTATGTGGCGTTCATTATGTGGCGTTCATTATGTGGCGTTCATTATGTGGCGTTCATTATGCGGCGTTCATTATGTGGCGTTCATTATGTGGCGTTCATTATGTGGCGTTCATGATGTGGTGTTCATGATGTGGTGTTCATGATGTGGTGTTCATTATGTGGTGTTCATTATGTGGCGTTCATTATGTGGCGTTCATTATGTAGCGTTCATTATGTGGCGTTCATTATGTGGCGTTCATTATGTGGCGTTCATTATGTGGCGTTCATTATGGTGCGTTCATTATGTGGCGTTCATTATGTGGCGTTCATTATGTAGTGTTCATTATGTGGCGTTCATTATGTGGCGTTCATTATGTAGTGTTCATTATGTGGTGTTCATTATGTGGCGTTCATTATGTAGCGTTCATTATGTGGCGTTCATTATGTGGCGTTCATTATGTGGCGTTCATTATGTGGCGTTCATTACGTGGCGTTCATTATGTGGTGTTCATTATGTGGTGTTCATTATGTAGCGTTCATTATGTGGTGTTCATTATGTGGTGTTCATTATGTAGTGTTCATTATGTAGTGTTCATTATGTAGTGTTCATTATGTGGCGTTCATTATGTAGTGTTCATTATGTGGCGTTCATTATGTGGTGTTCATTATGTGGCGTTCATTATGTAGCGTTCATTATGTGGCGTTCATGATGTGGCGTTCATGATGTGGCGTTCATGATGTGGCGTTCATGATGTGGCGTTCATGATGTGGCGTTCATGATGTGGCGTTCATTATGTGGCGTTCATTATGTGGCGTTCATTATGTGGCGTTCATTATGTGGCGTTCATTATGTGGCGTTCATTATGTGGCGTTCATTATGTGGCGTTCATTATGTGGCGTTCATTATGTGGTGTTCATTATGTGGCGTTCATTATGTGGCGTTCATTATGTGGCGTTCATTATGTAGCGTTCATTATGTGGCGTTCATTATGTGGTGTTCATTATGTAGTGTTCATTATGTGGCGTTCATTATGTAGTGTTCATTATGTGGCGTTCATTATGTGGCGTTCATGATGTGGCGTTCATGATGTGGCGTTCATGATGTGGTGTTCATGATGTGGTGTTCATGATGTGGTGTTCATGATGTGGTGTTCATTATGTGGCGTTCATTATGTAGCGTTCATTATGTGGCGTTCATTATGTGGCGTTCATTATGTGGCGTTCATTATGTGGCGTTCATTATGTAGTGTTCATTATGTGGCGTTCATTATGTGGCGTTCATTATGTAGTGTTCATTATGTGGTGTTCATTATGTAGTGTTCATTATGTGGCGTTCATTATGTGGCGTTCATTATGTAGTGTTCATTATGTGGCGTTCATTATGTGGCGTTCATTATGTAGCGTTCATTATGTGGCGTTCATTATGTGGCGTTCATTATGTGGCGTTCATTATGTGGCGTTCATTATGTGGCGTTCATTATGTGGCGTTCATTATGTGGCGTTCATTATGTGGCGTTCATTATGTGGCGTTCATTATGTGGTGTTCATTATGTGGCGTTCATTATGTGGCGTTCATTATGTGGCGTTCATTATGTGGCGTTCATTATGTGGCGTTCATTATGTGGCGTTCATTATGTGGCGTTCATTATGTGGCGTTCATTATGTGGCGTTCATTATGTGGCGTTCATTATGTGGCGTTCATTATGTGGCGTTCATTATGTGGCGTTCATTATGTGGCGTTCATTATGTGGCGTTCATTATGTAGCGTTCATTATGTGGCGTTCATTATGTGGCGTTCATTATGTGGCGTTCATTATGTGGCGTTCATTATGTGGCGTTCATTATGTGGCGTTCATTATGTGGTGTTCATTATGTGGCGTTCATTATGTGGCGTTCATTATGTGGCGTTCATTATGTGGCGTTCATTATGTGGCGTTCATTATGTGGCGTTCATTATGTGGCGTTCATTATGTGGCGTTCATTATGTGGCGTTCATTATGTAGTGTTCATTATGTGGCGTTCATTATGTGGCGTTCATTATGTGGCGTTCATTATGTGGCGTTCATTATGTGGCGTTCATTATGTAGCGTTCATTATGTGGCGTTCATTATGTGGCGTTCATTATGTGGCGTTCATTATGTAGTGTTCATTATGTGGTGTTCATTATGTGGCGTTCATTATGTAGCGTTCATTATGTGGTGTTCATTATGTGGCGTTCATTATGTGGCGTTCATTATGTGGCGTTCATTATGTGGCGTTCATTATGTGGCGTTCATTATGTAGTGTTCATTATGTGGCGTTCATTATGTGGTGTTCATTATGTAGTGTTCATTATGTGGCGTTCATTATGTGGCGTTCATTATGTAGCGTTCATTATGTGGTGTTCATTATGTGGCGTTCATTATGTGGTGTTCATTATGTGGCGTTCATTATGTAGCGTTCATTATGTGGCGTTCATTATGTGGTGTTCATTATGTGGCGTTCATTATGTGGCGTTCATTATGTGGCGTTCATTATGTGGCGTTCATTATGTGGAGTTCATTATGTGGCGTTCATTATGTGGCGTTCATTATGTAGTGTTCATTATGTGGCGTTCATTATGTGGCGTTCATTATGTGGCGTTCATTATGTGGCGTTCATTATGTAGTGTTCATTATGTGGCGTTCATGATGTGGCGTTCATGATGTGGTGTTCATGATGTGGCGTTCATGATGTGGCGTTCATGATGTGGCGTTCATGATGTGGCGTTCATTATGTGGCGTTCATTATGTGGCGTTCATTATGTGGCGTTCATTATGTGGCGTTCATTATGTGGCGTTCATTATGTGGCGTTCATTATGTGGCGTTCATTATGTGGCGTTCATGATGTAGTGTTCATTATGTGGTGTTCATTATGTGGCGTTCATGATGTAGTGTTCATTATGTAGTGTTCATTATGTGGTGTTCATTATGTGGTGTTCATGATGTAGTGTTCATGATGTGGCGTTCATGATGTGGCGTTCATTATGTGGCGTTCATTATGTGGTGTTCATGATGTGGTGTTCATGATGTGGTGTTCATTATGTGGTGTTCATTATGTGGCGTTCATTATGTGGCGTTCATTATGTAGCGTTCATTATGTAGTGTTCATTATGTGGCGTTCATTATGTGGCGTTCATTATGTAGTGTTCATTATGTGGCGTTCATTATGTGGCGTTCATTATGTAGTGTTCATTATGTGGTGTTCATTATGTGGCGTTCATTATGTAGCGTTCATTATGTGGTGTTCATTATGTGGCGTTCATTATGTGGCGTTCATTATGTGGCGTTCATTATGTGGCGTTCATTATGTGGCGTTCATTATGTAGTGTTCATTATGTGGCGTTCATTATGTGGTGTTCATTATGTAGTGTTCATTATGTGGCGTTCATTATGTAGTGTTCATTATGTGGCGTTCATTATGTAGTGTTCATTATGTGGCGTTCATTATGTAGCGTTCATTATGTGGCGTTCATTATGTGGCGTTCATTATGTGGCGTTCATTATGTGGCGTTCATTATGTGGCGTTCATTATGTGGCGTTCATTATGTGGCGTTCATTATGTGGCGTTCATTATGTAGCGTTCATTATGTGGCGTTCATTATGTGGTGTTCATTATGTAGTGTTCATTATGTGGCGTTCATTATGTAGTGTTCATTATGTGGCGTTCATTATGTGGCGTTCATGATGTGGCGTTCATGATGTGGCGTTCATGATGTGGTGTTCATGATGTGGTGTTCATGATGTGGTGTTCATGATGTGGTGTTCATTATGTGGCGTTCATTATGTAGCGTTCATTATGTGGCGTTCATTATGTGGCGTTCATTATGTGGCGTTCATTATGTGGCGTTCATTATGTGGCGTTCATTATGTAGTGTTCATTATGTGGCGTTCATTATGTGGCGTTCATTATGTGGCGTTCATTATGTGGCGTTCATTATGTGGCGTTCATTATGTAGCGTTCATTATGTGGCGTTCATTATGTGGTGTTCATTATGTAGTGTTCATTATGTGGCGTTCATTATGTAGTGTTCATTATGTGGCGTTCATGATGTGGCGTTCATGATGTAGTGTTCATTATGTGGTGTTCATTATGTGGCGTTCATTATGTGGCGTTCATTATGTAGTGTTCATTATGTGGCGTTCATTATGTGGCGTTCATTATGTAGTGTTCATTATGTGGCGTTCATTATGTAGTGTTCATTATGTGGCGTTCATGATGTGGCGTTCATGATGTGGTGTTCATGATGTGGCGTTCATGATGTGGCGTTCATGATGTGGCGTTCATGATGTGGCGTTCATTATGTGGCGTTCATTATGTGGCGTTCATTATGTGGCGTTCATTATGTGGCGTTCATTATGTGGCGTTCATTATGTGGCGTTCATTATGTGGCGTTCATTATGTGGCGTTCATGATGTAGTGTTCATTATGTGGTGTTCATTATGTGGCGTTCATGATGTAGTGTTCATTATGTAGTGTTCATTATGTGGTGTTCATTATGTGGTGTTCATTATGTAGTGTTCATGATGTGGCGTTCATGATGTGGCGTTCATTATGTGGCGTTCATTATGTGGTGTTCATGATGTGGTGTTCATGATGTGGCGTTCATTATGTGGTGTTCATTATGTGGCGTTCATTATGTGGCGTTCATTATGTGGCGTTCATTATGTAGTGTTCATTATGTGGCGTTCATTATGTGGCGTTCATTATGTAGTGTTCATTATGTGGCGTTCATTATGTGGCGTTCATTATGTAGTGTTCATTATGTGGTGTTCATTATGTGGCGTTCATTATGTAGCGTTCATTATGTGGTGTTCATTATGTGGCGTTCATTATGTGGCGTTCATTATGTGGCGTTCATTATGTGGCGTTCATTATGTGGCGTTCATTATGTAGTGTTCATTATGTGGCGTTCATTATGTGGTGTTCATTATGTAGTGTTCATTATGTGGTGTTCATTATGTGGCGTTCATTATGTAGCGTTCATTATGTGGTGTTCATTATGTGGCGTTCATTATGTGGTGTTCATTATGTGGCGTTCATTATGTAGTGTTCATTATGTGGCGTTCATTATGTGGTGTTCATTATGTGGTGTTCATTATGTGGCGTTCATTATGTAGCGTTCATTATGTGGCGTTCATTATGTGGAGTTCATTATGTGGCGTTCATTATGTGGCGTTCATTATGTAGTGTTCATTATGTGGCGTTCATTATGTGGCGTTCATTATGTAGTGTTCATTATGTGGCGTTCATTATGTAGTGTTCATTATGTGGCGTTCATGATGTGGCGTTCATGATGTGGTGTTCATGATGTGGCGTTCATGATGTGGCGTTCATGATGTGGCGTTCATGATGTGGCGTTCATTATGTGGCGTTCATTATGTGGCGTTCATTATGTGGCGTTCATTATGTGGCGTTCATTATGTGGCGTTCATTATGTGGCGTTCATTATGTGGCGTTCATTATGTGGCGTTCATGATGTAGTGTTCATTATGTGGTGTTCATTATGTGGCGTTCATGATGTAGTGTTCATTATGTAGTGTTCATTATGTGGTGTTCATTATGTGGTGTTCATGATGTAGTGTTCATGATGTGGCGTTCATGATGTGGCGTTCATTATGTGGCGTTCATTATGTGGTGTTCATGATGTGGTGTTCATGATGTGGTGTTCATTATGTGGTGTTCATTATGTGGCGTTCATTATGTGGCGTTCATTATGTAGCGTTCATTATGTAGTGTTCATTATGTGGCGTTCATTATGTGGCGTTCATTATGTAGTGTTCATTATGTGGCGTTCATTATGTGGCGTTCATTATGTAGTGTTCATTATGTGGTGTTCATTATGTGGCGTTCATTATGTAGCGTTCATTATGTGGTGTTCATTATGTGGCGTTCATTATGTGGCGTTCATTATGTGGCGTTCATTATGTGGCGTTCATTATGTGGCGTTCATTATGTAGTGTTCATTATGTGGCGTTCATTATGTGGTGTTCATTATGTAGTGTTCATTATGTGGCGTTCATTATGTAGTGTTCATTATGTGGCGTTCATTATGTAGTGTTCATTATGTGGCGTTCATTATGTAGCGTTCATTATGTGGCGTTCATTATGTGGCGTTCATTATGTGGCGTTCATTATGTGGCGTTCATTATGTGGCGTTCATTATGTGGCGTTCATTATGTGGCGTTCATTATGTGGCGTTCATTATGTAGCGTTCATTATGTGGCGTTCATTATGTGGTGTTCATTATGTAGTGTTCATTATGTGGCGTTCATTATGTAGTGTTCATTATGTGGCGTTCATGATGTGGCGTTCATGATGTGGCGTTCATGATGTGGCGTTCATGATGTGGTGTTCATGATGTGGTGTTCATGATGTGGTGTTCATGATGTGGTGTTCATTATGTGGCGTTCATTATGTAGCGTTCATTATGTGGCGTTCATTATGTGGCGTTCATTATGTGGCGTTCATTATGTGGCGTTCATTATGTGGCGTTCATTATGTAGTGTTCATTATGTGGCGTTCATTATGTGGCGTTCATTATGTAGTGTTCATTATGTGGTGTTCATTATGTAGTGTTCATTATGTGGCGTTCATTATGTGGCGTTCATTATGTAGTGTTCATTATGTGGCGTTCATTATGTGGCGTTCATTATGTAGCGTTCATTATGTGGCGTTCATTATGTGGCGTTCATTATGTGGCGTTCATTATGTGGCGTTCATTATGTGGCGTTCATTATGTGGCGTTCATTATGTGGCGTTCATTATGTGGCGTTCATTATGTGGCGTTCATTATGTGGCGTTCATTATGTGGCGTTCATTATGTGGCGTTCATTATGTGGCGTTCATTATGTGGCGTTCATTATGTGGCGTTCATTATGTGGCGTTCATTATGTGGCGTTCATTATGTGGCGTTCATTATGTAGTGTTCATTATGTGGCGTTCATGATGTGGCGTTCATGATGTGGTGTTCATGATGTGGCGTTCATGATGTGGCGTTCATGATGTGGCGTTCATGATGTGGCGTTCATTATGTGGCGTTCATTATGTGGCGTTCATTATGTGGCGTTCATTATGTGGCGTTCATTATGTGGCGTTCATTATGTGGCGTTCATTATGTGGCGTTCATTATGTGGCGTTCATGATGTAGTGTTCATTATGTGGTGTTCATTATGTGGCGTTCATGATGTAGTGTTCATTATGTAGTGTTCATTATGTGGTGTTCATTATGTGGTGTTCATTATGTAGTGTTCATGATGTGGCGTTCATGATGTGGCGTTCATTATGTGGCGTTCATTATGTGGTGTTCATGATGTGGTGTTCATGATGTGGTGTTCATTATGTGGTGTTCATTATGTGGCGTTCATTATGTGGCGTTCATTATGTAGCGTTCATTATGTAGTGTTCATTATGTGGCGTTCATTATGTGGCGTTCATTATGTAGTGTTCATTATGTGGCGTTCATTATGTGGCGTTCATTATGTAGTGTTCATTATGTGGTGTTCATTATGTGGCGTTCATTATGTGGCGTTCATTATGTAGTGTTCATTATGTGGCGTTCATTATGTGGTGTTCATTATGTAGTGTTCATTATGTGGTGTTCATTATGTGGCGTTCATTATGTAGCGTTCATTATGTGGTGTTCATTATGTGGCGTTCATTATGTGGTGTTCATTATGTGGCGTTCATTATGTGGTGTTCATTATGTGGCGTTCATTATGTGGTGTTCATTATGTGGTGTTCATTATGTGGCGTTCATTATGTAGCGTTCATTATGTGGCGTTCATTATGTGGCGTTCATTATGTGGCGTTCATTATGTGGCGTTCATTATGTAGTGTTCATTATGTGGCGTTCATTATGTGGCGTTCATTATGTAGTGTTCATTATGTGGCGTTCATTATGTAGTGTTCATTATGTGGCGTTCATGATGTGGCGTTCATGATGTGGTGTTCATGATGTGGCGTTCATGATGTGGCGTTCATGATGTGGCGTTCATGATGTGGCGTTCATTATGTGGCGTTCATTATGTGGCGTTCATTATGTGGCGTTCATTATGTGGCGTTCATTATGTGGCGTTCATTATGTGGCGTTCATTATGTGGCGTTCATTATGTGGCGTTCATGATGTAGTGTTCATTATGTGGTGTTCATTATGTGGCGTTCATGATGTAGTGTTCATTATGTAGTGTTCATTATGTGGTGTTCATTATGTGGTGTTCATGATGTAGTGTTCATGATGTGGCGTTCATGATGTGGCGTTCATTATGTGGCGTTCATTATGTGGTGTTCATGATGTGGTGTTCATGATGTGGTGTTCATTATGTGGTGTTCATTATGTGGCGTTCATTAATTTGGCGTTCATTATGTAGCGTTCATTATGTAGTGTTCATTATGTGGCGTTCATTATGTGGCGTTCATTATGTAGTGTTCATTATGTGGCGTTCATTATGTGGCGTTCATTATGTAGTGTTCATTATGTGGTGTTCATTATGTGGCGTTCATTATGTAGCGTTCATTATGTGGTGTTCATTATGTGGCGTTCATTATGTGGCGTTCATTATGTGGCGTTCATTATGTGGCGTTCATTATGTGGCGTTCATTATGTAGTGTTCATTATGTGGCGTTCATTATGTGGTGTTCATTATGTAGTGTTCATTATGTGGCGTTCATTATGTAGTGTTCATTATGTGGCGTTCATTATGTAGTGTTCATTATGTGGCGTTCATTATGTAGCGTTCATTATGTGGCGTTCATTATGTGGCGTTCATTATGTGGCGTTCATTATGTGGCGTTCATTATGTGGCGTTCATTATGTGGCGTTCATTATGTGGCGTTCATTATGTGGCGTTCATTATGTAGCGTTCATTATGTGGCGTTCATTATGTGGTGTTCATTATGTAGTGTTCATTATGTGGCGTTCATTATGTAGTGTTCATTATGTGGCGTTCATGATGTGGCGTTCATGATGTGGCGTTCATGATGTGGCGTTCATGATGTGGTGTTCATGATGTGGTGTTCATGATGTGGTGTTCATGATGTGGTGTTCATTATGTGGCGTTCATTATGTAGCGTTCATTATGTGGCGTTCATTATGTGGCGTTCATTATGTGGCGTTCATTATGTGGCGTTCATTATGTGGCGTTCATTATGTAGTGTTCATTATGTGGCGTTCATTATGTGGCGTTCATTATGTAGTGTTCATTATGTGGTGTTCATTATGTAGTGTTCATTATGTGGCGTTCATTATGTGGCGTTCATTATGTAGTGTTCATTATGTGGCGTTCATTATGTGGCGTTCATTATGTAGCGTTCATTATGTGGCGTTCATTATGTGGCGTTCATTATGTGGCGTTCATTATGTGGCGTTCATTATGTGGCGTTCATTATGTGGCGTTCATTATGTGGCGTTCATTATGTGGCGTTCATTATGTGGCGTTCATTATGTGGCGTTCATTATGTGGCGTTCATTATGTGGCGTTCATTATGTGGCGTTCATTATGTGGCGTTCATTATGTGGCGTTCATTATGTGGCGTTCATTATGTGGCGTTCATTATGTGGCGTTCATTATGTGGCGTTCATTATGTAGTGTTCATTATGTGGCGTTCATTATGTGGCGTTCATTATGTGGCGTTCATTATGTGGCGTTCATTATGTGGCGTTCATTATGTGGCGTTCATTATGTAGCGTTCATTATGTGGCGTTCATTATGTGGAGTTCATTATGTGGCGTTCATTATGTGGCGTTCATTATGTAGTGTTCATTATGTGGCGTTCATTATGTGGCGTTCATTATGTAGTGTTCATTATGTGGCGTTCATTATGTAGTGTTCATTATGTGGCGTTCATGATGTGGCGTTCATGATGTGGTGTTCATGATGTGGCGTTCATGATGTGGCGTTCATTATGTGGCGTTCATTATGTGGCGTTCATTATGTGGCGTTCATTATGTGGCGTTCATTATGTGGCGTTCATTATGTGGCGTTCATTATGTGGCGTTCATTATGTGGCGTTCATTATGTGGCGTTCATGATGTAGTGTTCATTATGTGGTGTTCATTATGTGGCGTTCATGATGTAGTGTTCATTATGTAGTGTTCATTATGTGGTGTTCATTATGTGGTGTTCATTATGTAGTGTTCATGATGTGGCGTTCATGATGTGGCGTTCATTATGTGGCGTTCATTATGTGGTGTTCATGATGTGGTGTTCATTATGTGGTGTTCATTATGTGGCGTTCATTATGTGGCGTTCATTATGTAGTGTTCATTATGTGGCGTTCATTATGTGGTGTTCATTATGTAGTGTTCATTATGTGGTGTTCATTATGTGGCGTTCATTATGTAGCGTTCATTATGTGGTGTTCATTATGTGGCGTTCATTATGTGGTGTTCATTATGTGGCGTTCATTATGTAGTGTTCATTATGTGGCGTTCATTATGTGGTGTTCATTATGTGGTGTTCATTATGTAGCGTTCATTATGTGGTGTTCATTATGTGGTGTTCATTATGTAGTGTTCATTATGTGGCGTTCATTATGTAGCGTTCATTATGTGGCGTTCATTATGTGGCGTTCATTATGTAGTGTTCATTATGTGGCGTTCATTATGTGGCGTTCATTATGTGGCGTTCATTATGTGGTGTTCATTATGTGGCGTTCATTATGTGGCGTTCATGATGTAGTGTTCATTATGTGGCGTTCATTATGTGGCGTTCATTATGTGGCGTTCATTATGTGGCGTTCATTATGTGGCGTTCATTATGTAGTGTTCATTATGTGGCGTTCATTATGTGGCGTTCATTATGTGGCGTTCATTATGTGGCGTTCATTATGTGGCGTTCATTATGTGGTGTTCATTATGTGGCGTTCATTATGTGGCGTTCCTTATGTGGCGTTCATTATGTGGCGTTCATTATGTGGCGTTCATTATGTGGCGTTCATTATGTGGCGTTCATTATGTGGCGTTCATTATGTAGTGTTCATTATGTGGCGTTCATTATGTGGCGTTCATTATGTGGCGTTCATTATGTGGCGTTCATGATGTAGTGTTCATTATGTGGTGTTCATTATGTGGCGTTCATGATGTAGTGTTCATTATGTAGTGTTCATTATGTGGTGTTCATTATGTAGTGTTCATGATGTGGCGTTCATGATGTAGTGTTCATGATGTGGCGTTCATGATGTGGCGTTCATGATGTGGCGTTCATTATGTGGTGTTCATTATGTGGTGTTCCTGATGTGGTGTTCATTATGTGGTGTTCATTATGTGGCGTTCATTATGTGGCGTTCATTATGTAGCGTTCATTATGTAGTGTTCATTATGTGGCGTTCATTATGTGGCGTTCATTATGTAGTGTTCATTATGTGGCGTTCATTATGTGGCGTTCATTATGTGGTGTTCATTATGTAGTGTTCATTACGTAGCGTTCATTATGTGGCGTTCATTATGTAGCGTTCATTATGTGGCGTTCATTATGTGGTGTTCATTATGTAGTGTTCATTATGTAGTGTTCATTATGTGGTGTTCATTATGTGGCGTTCATTATGTGGCGTTCATTATGTGGCGTTCATTATGTGGCGTTCATTATGTGGCGTTCATTATGTAGTGTTCATTATGTGGCGTTCATTATGTAGTGTTCATTATGTGGTGTTCATTATGTAGCGTTCATTATGTGGCGTTCATTATGTGGCGTTCATTATGTAGTGTTCATTATGTGGCGTTCATTATGTGGCGTTCATTATGTGGCGTTCATTATGTGGTGTTCATTATGTGGCGTTCATTATGTGGCGTTCATTATGTAGTGTTCATTATGTGGCGTTCATTATGTGGCGTTCATTATGTGGCGTTCATTATGTGGCGTTCATTATGTGGCGTTCATTATGTAGTGTTCATTATGTGGCGTTCATTATGTGGCGTTCATTATGTGGCGTTCATTATGTGGCGTTCATTATGTGGCGTTCATTATGTGGTGTTCATTATGTGGCGTTCATTATGTGGCGTTCATTATGTGGCGTTCATTATGTGGCGTTCATTATGTGGCGTTCATTATGTGGCGTTCATTATGTGGCGTTCATTATGTGGCGTTCATTATGTAGTGTTCATTATGTGGCGTTCATTATGTGGCGTTCATTATGTGGCGTTCATTATGTGGTGTTCATTATGTGGCGTTCATTATGTGGCGTTCATTATGTGGCGTTCATTATGTGGTGTTCATTATGTGGCGTTCATTATGTGGCGTTCATTATGTGGCGTTCATTATGTAGTGTTCATTATGTGGCGTTCATTATGTGGCGTTCATTATGTGGCGTTCATTATGTGGCGTTCATTATGTAGTGTTCATTATGTGGCGTTCATGATGTGGTGTTCATGATGTGGTGTTCATGATGTGGCGTTCATGATGTGGCGTTCATGATGTGGCGTTCATTATGTGGCGTTCATTATGTGGCGTTCATTATGTGGCGTTCATTATGTGGCGTTCATTATGTGGCGTTCATTATGTGGCGTTCATGATGTAGTGTTCATTATGTGGTGTTCATTATGTGGCGTTCATGATGTAGTGTTCATTATGTAGTGTTCATTATGTGGTGTTCATTATGTAGTGTTCATGATGTGGCGTTCATGATGTAGTGTTCATGATGTGGCGTTCATGATGTGGCGTTCATGATGTGGCGTTCATTATGTGGTGTTCATTATGTGGCGTTCATTATGTGGCGTTCATTATGTGGCGTTCATTATGTAGTGTTCATTATGTGGCGTTCATTATGTGGCGTTCATTATGTGGCGTTCATTATGTGGCGTTCATTATGTAGTGTTCATTATGTGGCGTTCATGATGTGGTGTTCATGATGTGGTGTTCATGATGTGGCGTTCATGATGTGGCGTTCATGATGTGGCGTTCATTATGTGGCGTTCATTATGTGGCGTTCATTATGTGGCGTTCATTATGTGGCGTTCATTATGTGGCGTTCATTATGTGGCGTTCATGATGTAGTGTTCATTATGTGGTGTTCATTATGTGGCGTTCATGATGTAGTGTTCATTATGTAGTGTTCATTATGTGGTGTTCATTATGTAGTGTTCATGATGTGGCGTTCATGATGTAGTGTTCATGATGTGGCGTTCATGATGTGGCGTTCATGATGTGGCGTTCATGATGTGGTGTTCATTATGTGGTGTTCCTGATGTGGTGTTCATTATGTGGTGTTCATTATGTGGCGTTCATTATGTGGCGTTCATTATGTAGCGTTCATTATGTAGTGTTCATTATGTGGCGTTCATTATGTGGCGTTCATTATGTAGTGTTCATTATGTGGCGTTCATTATGTGGCGTTCATTATGTAGTGTTCATTATGTGGTGTTCATTATGTGGCGTTCATTATGTAGCGTTCATTATGTGGTGTTCATTATGTGGCGTTCATTACGTGGCGTTCATTATGTGGCGTTCATTATGTAGCGTTCATTATGTGGCGTTCATTATGTGGTGTTCATTATGTAGTGTTCATTATGTAGTGTTCATTATGTGGTGTTCATTATGTGGCGTTCATTATGTGGCGTTCATTATGTGGTGTTCATTATGTGGCGTTCATTATGTGGCGTTCATTATGTGGCGTTCATTATGTGGCGTTCATTATGTGGTGTTCATTATGTGGCGTTCATTATGTGGCGTTCATTATGTGGCGTTCATTATGTGGCGTTCATTATGTGGCGTTCATTATGTGGCGTTCATTATGTAGTGTTCATTATGTAGTGTTCATTATGTGGTGTTCATTATGTGGCGTTCATTATGTGGCGTTCATTATGTGGTGTTCATTATGTGGCGTTCATTATGTGGCGTTCATTATGTGGCGTTCATTATGTGGCGTTCATTATGTGGTGTTCATTATGTGGCGTTCATTATGTGGCGTTCATTATGTGGCGTTCATTATGTGGCGTTCATTATGTGGCGTTCATTATGTGGCGTTCATTATGTGGTGTTCATTATGTGGCGTTCATTATGTGGCGTTCATTATGTGGCGTTCATTATGTGGCGTTCATTATGTGGTGTTCATTATGTGGCGTTCATTATGTGGCGTTCATTATGTGGCGTTCATTATGTGGCGTTCATTATGTGGCGTTCATTATGTGGCGTTCATTATGTAGTGTTCATTATGTGGCGTTCATTATGTGGCGTTCATTATGTGGCGTTCATTATGTGGTGTTCATTATGTGGTGTTCATTATGTAGCGTTCATTATGTGGCGTTCATTATGTGGTGTTCATTATGTGGCGTTCATTATGTGGCGTTCATTATGTGGCGTTCATTATGTAGTGTTCATTATGTGGCGTTCATTATGTGGCGTTCATTATGTGGCGTTCATTATGTGGCGTTCATTATGTAGTGTTCATTATGTGGCGTTCATGATGTGGTGTTCATGATGTGGTGTTCATGATGTGGCGTTCATGATGTGGCGTTCATGATGTGGCGTTCATTATGTGGCGTTCATTATGTGGCGTTCATTATGTGGCGTTCATTATGTGGCGTTCATTATGTGGCGTTCATTATGTGGCGTTCATGATGTAGTGTTCATTATGTGGTGTTCATTATGTGGCGTTCATGATGTAGTGTTCATTATGTAGTGTTCATTATGTGGTGTTCATTATGTAGTGTTCATGATGTGGCGTTCATGATGTAGTGTTCATGATGTGGCGTTCATGATGTGGCGTTCATGATGTGGCGTTCATTATGTGGTGTTCATTATGTGGTGTTCCTGATGTGGTGTTCATTATGTGGTGTTCATTATGTGGCGTTCATTATGTGGCGTTCATTATGTAGCGTTCATTATGTAGTGTTCATTATGTGGCGTTCATTATGTGGCGTTCATTATGTAGTGTTCATTATGTGGCGTTCATTATGTGGTGTTCATTATGTAGTGTTCATTATGTGGTGTTCATTATGTGGCGTTCATTATGTAGCATTCATTATGTGGTGTTCATTATGTGGCGTTCATTATGTGGTGTTCATTATGTGGCGTTCATTATGTAGTGTTCATTATGTGGCGTTCATTATGTGGCGTTCATTATGTGGTGTTCATTATGTAGCGTTCATTATGTGGTGTTCATTATGTGGTGTTCATTATGTAGTGTTCATTATGTGGCGTTCATTATGTAGTGTTCATTATGTGGCGTTCATTATGTGGCGTTCATTATGTAGTGTTCATTATGTGGCGTTCATTATGTGGCGTTCATTATGTGGCGTTCATTATGTGGCGTTCATTATGTGGCGTTCATTATGTGGCGTTCATGATGTGGTGTTCATGATGTGGTGTTCATGATGTGGTGTTCATTATGTGGCGTTCATTATGTGGCGTTCATTATGTAGCGTTCATTATGTGGCGTTCATTATGTGGCGTTCATTATGTGGCGTTCATTATGTGGCGTTCATTATGTGGCGTTCATTATGTGGCGTTCATTATGTGGCGTTCATTATGTGGCGTTCATTATGTGGCGTTCATTATGTAGTGTTCATTATGTGGCGTTCATTATGTGGTGTTCATTATGTAGTGTTCATTATGTGGTGTTCATTATGTGGCGTTCATTATGTAGCGTTCATTATGTGGTGTTCATTATGTGGCGTTCATTATGTGGCGTTCATTATGTGGCGTTCATTATGTGGCGTTCATTATGTGGCGTTCATTATGTGGCGTTCATTATGTGGCGTTCATTATGTGGCGTTCATTATGTAGTGTTCATTATGTGGCGTTCATTATGTGGCGTTCATTATGTGGCGTTCATTATGTGGCGTTCATGATGTAGTGTTCATTATGTGGTGTTCATTATGTGGCGTTCATGATGTAGTGTTCATTATGTAGTGTTCATTATGTGGTGTTCATTATGTAGTGTTCATGATGTGGCGTTCATGATGTAGTGTTCATGATGTGGCGTTCATGATGTGGCGTTCATGATGTGGCGTTCATTATGTGGTGTTCATTATGTGGTGTTCCTGATGTGGTGTTCATTATGTGGTGTTCATTATGTGGCGTTCATTATGTGGCGTTCATTATGTAGCGTTCATTATGTAGTGTTCATTATGTGGCGTTCATTATGTGGCGTTCATTATGTAGTGTTCATTATGTGGCGTTCATTATGTGGCGTTCATTATGTGGTGTTCATTATGTAGTGTTCATTACGTAGCGTTCATTATGTGGCGTTCATTATGTAGCGTTCATTATGTGGCGTTCATTATGTGGTGTTCATTATGTAGTGTTCATTATGTAGTGTTCATTATGTGGTGTTCATTATGTGGCGTTCATTATGTGGCGTTCATTATGTGGCGTTCATTATGTGGCGTTCATTATGTGGCGTTCATTATGTAGTGTTCATTATGTGGCGTTCATTATGTAGTGTTCATTATGTGGTGTTCATTATGTAGCGTTCATTATGTGGCGTTCATTATGTGGCGTTCATTATGTAGTGTTCATTATGTGGCGTTCATTATGTGGCGTTCATTATGTGGCGTTCATTATGTGGTGTTCATTATGTGGCGTTCATTATGTGGCGTTCATTATGTAGTGTTCATTATGTGGCGTTCATTATGTGGCGTTCATTATGTGGCGTTCATTATGTGGCGTTCATTATGTGGCGTTCATTATGTAGTGTTCATTATGTGGCGTTCATTATGTGGCGTTCATTATGTGGCGTTCATTATGTGGCGTTCATTATGTGGTGTTCATTATGTGGCGTTCATTATGTGGCGTTCATTATGTGGCGTTCATTATGTGGCGTTCATTATGTGGCGTTCATTATGTGGCGTTCATTATGTGGCGTTCATTATGTGGCGTTCATTATGTAGTGTTCATTATGTGGCGTTCATTATGTGGCGTTCATTATGTGGCGTTCATTATGTGGTGTTCATTATGTGGCGTTCATTATGTGGCGTTCATTATGTGGCGTTCATTATGTGGTGTTCATTATGTGGCGTTCATTATGTGGCGTTCATTATGTGGCGTTCATTATGTAGTGTTCATTATGTGGCGTTCATTATGTGGCGTTCATTATGTGGCGTTCATTATGTGGCGTTCATTATGTAGTGTTCATTATGTGGCGTTCATGATGTGGTGTTCATGATGTGGTGTTCATGATGTGGCGTTCATGATGTGGCGTTCATGATGTGGCGTTCATTATGTGGCGTTCATTATGTGGCGTTCATTATGTGGCGTTCATTATGTGGCGTTCATTATGTGGCGTTCATTATGTGGCGTTCATGATGTAGTGTTCATTATGTGGTGTTCATTATGTGGCGTTCATGATGTAGTGTTCATTATGTAGTGTTCATTATGTGGTGTTCATTATGTAGTGTTCATGATGTGGCGTTCATGATGTAGTGTTCATGATGTGGCGTTCATGATGTGGCGTTCATGATGTGGCGTTCATTATGTGGTGTTCATTATGTGGCGTTCATTATGTGGCGTTCATTATGTGGCGTTCATTATGTAGTGTTCATTATGTGGCGTTCATTATGTGGCGTTCATTATGTGGCGTTCATTATGTGGCGTTCATTATGTAGTGTTCATTATGTGGCGTTCATGATGTGGTGTTCATGATGTGGTGTTCATGATGTGGCGTTCATGATGTGGCGTTCATGATGTGGCGTTCATTATGTGGCGTTCATTATGTGGCGTTCATTATGTGGCGTTCATTATGTGGCGTTCATTATGTGGCGTTCATTATGTGGCGTTCATGATGTAGTGTTCATTATGTGGTGTTCATTATGTGGCGTTCATGATGTAGTGTTCATTATGTAGTGTTCATTATGTGGTGTTCATTATGTAGTGTTCATGATGTGGCGTTCATGATGTAGTGTTCATGATGTGGCGTTCATGATGTGGCGTTCATGATGTGGCGTTCATTATGTGGTGTTCATTATGTGGTGTTCCTGATGTGGTGTTCATTATGTGGTGTTCATTATGTGGCGTTCATTATGTGGCGTTCATTATGTAGCGTTCATTATGTAGTGTTCATTATGTGGCGTTCATTATGTGGCGTTCATTATGTAGTGTTCATTATGTGGCGTTCATTATGTGGTGTTCATTATGTAGTGTTCATTATGTGGTGTTCATTATGTGGCGTTCATTATGTAGCATTCATTATGTGGTGTTCATTATGTGGCGTTCATTATGTGGTGTTCATTATGTGGCGTTCATTATGTAGTGTTCATTATGTGGCGTTCATTATGTGGCGTTCATTATGTGGTGTTCATTATGTAGCGTTCATTATGTGGTGTTCATTATGTGGTGTTCATTATGTAGTGTTCATTATGTGGCGTTCATTATGTAGTGTTCATTATGTGGCGTTCATTATGTGGCGTTCATTATGTAGTGTTCATTATGTGGCGTTCATTATGTGGCGTTCATTATGTGGCGTTCATTATGTGGCGTTCATTATGTGGCGTTCATTATGTGGCGTTCATGATGTGGTGTTCATGATGTGGTGTTCATGATGTGGTGTTCATTATGTGGCGTTCATTATGTGGCGTTCATTATGTAGCGTTCATTATGTGGCGTTCATTATGTGGCGTTCATTATGTGGCGTTCATTATGTGGCGTTCATTATGTGGCGTTCATTATGTGGCGTTCATTATGTGGCGTTCATTATGTGGCGTTCATTATGTGGCGTTCATTATGTAGTGTTCATTATGTGGCGTTCATTATGTGGTGTTCATTATGTAGTGTTCATTATGTGGTGTTCATTATGTGGCGTTCATTATGTAGCGTTCATTATGTGGTGTTCATTATGTGGCGTTCATTATGTGGCGTTCATTATGTGGCGTTCATTATGTGGCGTTCATTATGTGGCGTTCATTATGTGGCGTTCATTATGTGGCGTTCATTATGTGGCGTTCATTATGTAGTGTTCATTATGTGGCGTTCATTATGTGGCGTTCATTATGTGGCGTTCATTATGTGGCGTTCATGATGTAGTGTTCATTATGTGGTGTTCATTATGTGGCGTTCATGATGTAGTGTTCATTATGTAGTGTTCATTATGTGGTGTTCATTATGTAGTGTTCATGATGTGGCGTTCATGATGTAGTGTTCATGATGTGGCGTTCATGATGTGGCGTTCATGATGTGGCGTTCATTATGTGGTGTTCATTATGTGGTGTTCCTGATGTGGTGTTCATTATGTGGTGTTCATTATGTGGCGTTCATTATGTGGCGTTCATTATGTAGCGTTCATTATGTAGTGTTCATTATGTGGCGTTCATTATGTGGCGTTCATTATGTAGTGTTCATTATGTGGCGTTCATTATGTGGCGTTCATTATGTGGTGTTCATTATGTAGTGTTCATTACGTAGCGTTCATTATGTGGCGTTCATTATGTAGCGTTCATTATGTGGCGTTCATTATGTGGTGTTCATTATGTAGTGTTCATTATGTAGTGTTCATTATGTGGTGTTCATTATGTGGCGTTCATTATGTGGCGTTCATTATGTGGCGTTCATTATGTGGCGTTCATTATGTGGCGTTCATTATGTAGTGTTCATTATGTGGCGTTCATTATGTAGTGTTCATTATGTGGTGTTCATTATGTAGCGTTCATTATGTGGCGTTCATTATGTGGCGTTCATTATGTAGTGTTCATTATGTGGCGTTCATTATGTGGCGTTCATTATGTGGCGTTCATTATGTGGTGTTCATTATGTGGCGTTCATTATGTGGCGTTCATTATGTAGTGTTCATTATGTGGCGTTCATTATGTGGCGTTCATTATGTGGCGTTCATTATGTGGCGTTCATTATGTGGCGTTCATTATGTAGTGTTCATTATGTGGCGTTCATTATGTGGCGTTCATTATGTGGCGTTCATTATGTGGCGTTC
This sequence comes from Salvelinus alpinus, assembly GCF_045679555.1. Classification (NCBI taxonomy): domain Eukaryota; kingdom Metazoa; phylum Chordata; class Actinopteri; order Salmoniformes; family Salmonidae; genus Salvelinus; species Salvelinus alpinus. The sequence continues at coordinate 63,290 of NW_027256035.1, forward strand.
ATTATGTGGCGTTCATTATGTGGTGTTCATTATGTGGCGTTCATTATGTGGCGTTCATTATGTGGCGTTCATTATGTGGCGTTCATTATGTGGCGTTCATTATGTGGCGTTCATTATGTGGCGTTCATTATGTGGCGTTCATTATGTAGTGTTCATTATGTGGCGTTCATTATGTGGCGTTCATTATGTGGCGTTCATTATGTGGTGTTCATTATGTGGCGTTCATTATGTGGCGTTCATTATGTGGCGTTCATTATGTGGTGTTCATTATGTGGCGTTCATTATGTGGCGTTCATTATGTGGCGTTCATTATGTAGTGTTCATTATGTGGCGTTCATTATGTGGCGTTCATTATGTGGCGTTCATTATGTGGCGTTCATTATGTAGTGTTCATTATGTGGCGTTCATGATGTGGTGTTCATGATGTGGTGTTCATGATGTGGCGTTCATGATGTGGCGTTCATGATGTGGCGTTCATTATGTGGCGTTCATTATGTGGCGTTCATTATGTGGCGTTCATTATGTGGCGTTCATTATGTGGCGTTCATTATGTGGCGTTCATGATGTAGTGTTCATTATGTGGTGTTCATTATGTGGCGTTCATGATGTAGTGTTCATTATGTAGTGTTCATTATGTGGTGTTCATTATGTAGTGTTCATGATGTGGCGTTCATGATGTAGTGTTCATGATGTGGCGTTCATGATGTGGCGTTCATGATGTGGCGTTCATTATGTGGTGTTCATTATGTGGCGTTCATTATGTGGCGTTCATTATGTGGCGTTCATTATGTAGTGTTCATTATGTGGCGTTCATTATGTGGCGTTCATTATGTGGCGTTCATTATGTGGCGTTCATTATGTAGTGTTCATTATGTGGCGTTCATGATGTGGTGTTCATGATGTGGTGTTCATGATGTGGCGTTCATGATGTGGCGTTCATGATGTGGCGTTCATTATGTGGCGTTCATTATGTGGCGTTCATTATGTGGCGTTCATTATGTGGCGTTCATTATGTGGCGTTCATTATGTGGCGTTCATGATGTAGTGTTCATTATGTGGTGTTCATTATGTGGCGTTCATGATGTAGTGTTCATTATGTAGTGTTCATTATGTGGTGTTCATTATGTAGTGTTCATGATGTGGCGTTCATGATGTAGTGTTCATGATGTGGCGTTCATGATGTGGCGTTCATGATGTGGCGTTCATGATGTGGTGTTCATTATGTGGTGTTCCTGATGTGGTGTTCATTATGTGGTGTTCATTATGTGGCGTTCATTATGTGGCGTTCATTATGTAGCGTTCATTATGTAGTGTTCATTATGTGGCGTTCATTATGTGGCGTTCATTATGTAGTGTTCATTATGTGGCGTTCATTATGTGGTGTTCATTATGTAGTGTTCATTATGTGGTGTTCATTATGTGGCGTTCATTATGTAGCGTTCATTATGTGGTGTTCATTATGTAGTGTTCATTACGTGGCGTTCATTATGTGGCGTTCATTATGTAGCGTTCATTATGTGGCGTTCATTATGTGGTGTTCATTATGTAGTGTTCATTATGTAGTGTTCATTATGTGGTGTTCATTATGTGGCGTTCATTATGTGGCGTTCATTATGTGGTGTTCATTATGTAGCGTTCATTATGTGGCGTTCATTATGTGGCGTTCATTATGTGGCGTTCATTATGTGGCGTTCATTATGTGGCGTTCATTATGTAGTGTTCATTATGTGGCGTTCATTATGTAGTGTTCATTATGTGGTGTTCATTATGTAGCGTTCATTATGTGGCGTTCATTATGTGGCGTTCATTATGTAGTGTTCATTATGTGGCGTTCATTATGTGGCGTTCATTATGTGGCGTTCATTATGTGGCGTTCATTATGTGGCGTTCATTATGTGGCGTTCATTATGTAGTGTTCATTATGTGGCGTTCATTATGTGGCGTTCATTATGTGGCGTTCATTATGTGGCGTTCATTATGTGGCGTTCATTATGTGGTGTTCATTATGTGGCGTTCATTATGTGGCGTTCATTATGTGGCGTTCATTATGTGGCGTTCATTATGTGGTGTTCATTATGTGGCGTTCATTATGTGGCGTTCATTATGTGGCGTTCATTATGTGGCGTTCATTATGTGGCGTTCATTATGTGGCGTTCATTATGTAGTGTTCATTATGTGGCGTTCATTATGTGGCGTTCATTATGTGGCGTTCATTATGTGGTGTTCATTATGTGGCGTTCATTATGTAGCGTTCATTATGTGGCGTTCATTATGTGGTGTTCATTATGTGGCGTTCATTATGTGGCGTTCATTATGTGGCGTTCATTATGTAGTGTTCATTATGTGGCGTTCATTATGTGGCGTTCATTATGTGGCGTTCATTATGTGGCGTTCATTATGTAGTGTTCATTATGTGGCGTTCATGATGTGGTGTTCATGATGTGGTGTTCATGATGTGGCGTTCATGATGTGGCGTTCATGATGTGGCGTTCATTATGTGGCGTTCATTATGTGGCGTTCATTATGTGGCGTTCATTATGTGGCGTTCATTATGTGGCGTTCATTATGTGGCGTTCATGATGTAGTGTTCATTATGTGGTGTTCATTATGTGGCGTTCATGATGTAGTGTTCATTATGTAGTGTTCATTATGTGGTGTTCATTATGTAGTGTTCATGATGTGGCGTTCATGATGTAGTGTTCATGATGTGGCGTTCATGATGTGGCGTTCATGATGTGGCGTTCATTATGTGGTGTTCATTATGTGGTGTTCCTGATGTGGTGTTCATTATGTGGTGTTCATTATGTGGCGTTCATTATGTGGCGTTCATTATGTAGCGTTCATTATGTAGTGTTCATTATGTGGCGTTCATTATGTGGCGTTCATTATGTAGTGTTCATTATGTGGCGTTCATTATGTGGTGTTCATTATGTAGTGTTCATTATGTGGTGTTCATTATGTGGCGTTCATTATGTAGCATTCATTATGTGGTGTTCATTATGTGGCGTTCATTATGTGGTGTTCATTATGTGGCGTTCATTATGTAGTGTTCATTATGTGGCGTTCATTATGTGGCGTTCATTATGTGGTGTTCATTATGTAGCGTTCATTATGTGGTGTTCATTATGTGGTGTTCATTATGTAGTGTTCATTATGTGGCGTTCATTATGTAGTGTTCATTATGTGGCGTTCATTATGTGGCGTTCATTATGTAGTGTTCATTATGTGGCGTTCATTATGTGGCGTTCATTATGTGGCGTTCATTATGTGGCGTTCATTATGTGGCGTTCATTATGTGGCGTTCATGATGTGGTGTTCATGATGTGGTGTTCATGATGTGGTGTTCATTATGTGGCGTTCATTATGTGGCGTTCATTATGTAGCGTTCATTATGTGGCGTTCATTATGTGGCGTTCATTATGTGGCGTTCATTATGTGGCGTTCATTATGTGGCGTTCATTATGTGGCGTTCATTATGTGGCGTTCATTATGTGGCGTTCATTATGTGGCGTTCATTATGTAGTGTTCATTATGTGGCGTTCATTATGTGGTGTTCATTATGTAGTGTTCATTATGTGGTGTTCATTATGTGGCGTTCATTATGTAGCGTTCATTATGTGGTGTTCATTATGTGGCGTTCATTATGTGGCGTTCATTATGTGGCGTTCATTATGTAGCGTTCATTATGTGGCGTTCATTATGTGGTGTTCATTATGTAGTGTTCATTATGTGGCGTTCATTATGTAGTGTTCATTATGTGGCGTTCATTATGTGGCGTTCATGATGTGGCGTTCATGATGTGGCGTTCATGATGTGGTGTTCATGATGTGGTGTTCATGATGTGGTGTTCATGATGTGGTGTTCATTATGTGGCGTTCATTATGTAGCGTTCATTATGTGGCGTTCATTATGTGGCGTTCATTATGTGGCGTTCATTATGTGGCGTTCATTATGTGGCGTTCATTATGTAGTGTTCATTATGTGGCGTTCATTATGTGGCGTTCATTATGTAGTGTTCATTATGTGGTGTTCATTATGTAGCGTTCATTATGTGGCGTTCATTATGTGGCGTTCATTATGTAGTGTTCATTATGTGGCGTTCATTATGTGGCGTTCATTATGTAGCGTTCATTATGTGGCGTTCATTATGTGGCGTTCATTATGTGGCGTTCATTATGTGGCGTTCATTATGTGGAGTTCATTATGTGGCGTTCATTATGTGGCGTTCATTATGTGGCGTTCATTATGTAGTGTTCATTATGTGGCGTTCATTATGTGGCGTTCATTATGTGGCGTTCATTATGTGGCGTTCATTATGTAGTGTTCATTATGTGGCGTTCATGATGTGGCGTTCATGATGTGGTGTTCATGATGTGGCGTTCATGATGTGGCGTTCATGAAGTGGCGTTCATGATGTGGCGTTCATTATGTGGCGTTCATTATGTGGCGTTCATTATGTGGCGTTCATTATGTGGCGTTCATTATGTGGCGTTCATGATGTAGTGTTCATTATGTGGTGTTCATTATGTGGCGTTCATGATGTAGTGTTCATTATGTAGTGTTCATTATGTGGTGTTCATTATGTGGTGTTCATTATGTAGTGTTCATGATGTGGCGTTCATGATGTGGCGTTCATTATGTGGCGTTCATTATGTGGTGTTCATGATGTGGTGTTCATGATGTGGTGTTCATTATGTGGTGTTCATTATGTGGCGTTCATTATGTGGCGTTCATTATGTAGCGTTCATTATGTAGTGTTCATTATGTGGCGTTCATTATGTGGCGTTCATTATGTAGTGTTCATTATGTGGCGTTCATTATGTGGCGTTCATTATGTAGTGTTCATTATGTGGTGTTCATTATGTGGCGTTCATTATGTGGCGTTCATTATGTGGTGTTCATTATGTGGCGTTCATTATGTGGCGTTCATTATGTGGCGTTCATTATGTGGCGTTCATTATGTAGTGTTCATTATGTGGCGTTCATTATGTGTTCATTATGTGTTCATTATGTGGTGTTCATTATGTAGCGTTCATTATGTGGTGTTCATTATGTGGCGTTCATTATGTGGTGTTCATTATGTGGCGTTCATTATGTAGTGTTCATTATGTGGCGTTCATTATGTGGTGTTCATTATGTGGTGTTCATTATGTAGCGTTCATTATGTGGTGTTCATTATGTGGTGTTCATTATGTAGTGTTCATTATGTGGCGTTCATTATGTAGCGTTCATTATGTGGCGTTCATTATGTGGCGTTCATTATGTAGTGTTCATTATGTGGCGTTCATTATGTAGCGTTCATTATGTGGCGTTCATTATGTGGCGTTCATTATGTGGCGTTCATTATGTGGCGTTCATTATGTGGCGTTCATTATGTGGCGTTCATTATGTAGTGTTCATTACGTAGCGTTCATTATGTGGCGTTCATTATGTAGTGTTCATTATGTGGCGTTCATTATGTGGTGTTCATTATGTAGTGTTCATTATGTAGTGTTCATTATGTGGCGTTCATTATGTAGTGTTCATTATGTGGCGTTCATTATGTAGTGTTCATTATGTGGCGTTCATTATGTGGTGTTCATTATGTGGCGTTCATTATGTAGCGTTCATTATGTGGCGTTCATTATGTGGTGTTCATTATGTGGCGTTCATTATGTGGCGTTCATTATGTGGCGTTCATTATGTAGTGTTCATTATGTGGCGTTCATTATGTGGCGTTCATTATGTGGCGTTCATTATGTGGCGTTCATTATGTAGTGTTCATTATGTGGCGTTCATGATGTGGCGTTCATGATGTGGCGTTCATGATGTGGCGTTCATGATGTGGCGTTCATTATGTGGCGTTCATTATGTGGCGTTCATTATGTGGCGTTCATTATGTGGCGTTCATTATGTGGCGTTCATTATGTGGCGTTCATTATGTGGCGTTCATTATGTGGCGTTCATTATGTGGCGTTCATTATGTGGCGTTCATTATGTGGCGTTCATTATGTGGCGTTCATTATGTGGCGTTCATTATGTGGCGTTCATTATGTGGCGTTCATTATGTAGTGTTCATTTTGTGGCGTTCATTATGTGGTGTTCATTATGTAGTGTTCATTATGTGGCGTTCATTATGTGGTGTTCATTATGTGGTGTTCATTATGTAGCGTTCATTATGTGGTGTTCATTATGTGGCGTTCATGATGTAGTGTTCATTATGTAGTGTTCATTATGTGGTGTTCATTATGTAGTGTTCATGATGTAGTGTTCATGATGTAGTGTTCATGATGTGGCGTTCAAGATGTGGCGTTCATGATGTGGCGTTCATTATGTGGTGTTCCTGATGTGGTGTTCATTATGTGGTGTTCATTATGTGGCGTTCATTATGTGGCGTTCATTATGTAGCGTTCATTATGTAGTGTTCATTATGTGGCGTTCATTATGTGGCGTTCATTATGTAGTGTTCATTATGTGGCGTTCATTATGTGGTGTTCATTATGTAGTGTTCATTATGTGGTGTTCATTATGTGGCGTTCATTATGTAGCGTTCATTATGTGGTGTTCATTATGTGGCGTTCATTATGTGGTGTTCATTATGTGGCGTTCATTATGTAGTGTTCATTATGTGGCGTTCATTATGTGGCGTTCATTATGTGGTGTTCATTATGTAGCGTTCATTATGTGGTGTTCATTATGTGGTGTTCATTATGTAGTGTTCATTATGTGGCGTTCATTATGTAGCGTTCATTATGTGGCGTTCATTATGTGGCGTTCATTATGTGGCGTTCATTATGTGGCGTTCATTATGCAGCGTTCATTATGTGGCGTTCATTATGTGGCGTTCATTATGTGGCGTTCATGATGTGGTGTTCATGATGTGGTGTTCATGATGTGGTGTTCATTATGTGGTGTTCATTATGTGGCGTTCATTATGTGGCGTTCATTATGTAGCGTTCATTATGTGGCGTTCATTATGTGGCGTTCATTATGTGGCGTTCATTATGTGGCGTTCATTATGGTGCGTTCATTATGTGGCGTTCATTATGTGGCGTTCATTATGTAGTGTTCATTATGTGGCGTTCATTATGTGGCGTTCATTATGTAGTGTTCATTATGTGGCGTTCATTATGTGGCGTTCATTATGTGGCGTTCATTATGTGGTGTTCATTATGTAGTGTTCATTACGTAGCGTTCATTATGTGGCGTTCATTATGTAGTGTTCATTATGTGGCGTTCATTATGTGGTGTTCATTATGTAGTGTTCATTATGTAGTGTTCATTATGTGGCGTTCATTATGTAGTGTTCATTATGTGGCGTTCATTATGTAGTGTTCATTATGTGGCGTTCATTATGTGGTGTTCATTATGTGGCGTTCATTATGTAGCGTTCATTATGTGGCGTTCATTATGTGGCGTTCATTATGTGGCGTTCATTATGTGGCGTTCATTATGTAGTGTTCATTATGTGGCGTTCATGATGTGGCGTTCATGATGTGGCGTTCATGATGTGGCGTTCATGATGTGGCGTTCATTATGTGGCGTTCATTATGTGGCGTTCATTATGTGGCGTTCATTATGTGGCGTTCATTATGTGGCGTTCATTATGTGGCGTTCATTATGTGGCGTTCATTATGTGGCGTTCATTATGTGGCGTTCATTATGTGGCGTTCATTATGTGGCGTTCATTATGTGGCGTTCATTATGTGGCGTTCATTATGTGGCGTTCATTATGTGGCGTTCATTATGTAGCGTTCATTATGTGGCGTTCATTATGTGGCGTTCATTATGTGGCGTTCATTATGTGGCGTTCATTATGTGGCGTTCATTATGTGGCGTTCATTATGTGGCGTTCATTATGTGGCGTTCATTATGTAGTGTTCATTTTGTGGCGTTCATTATGTGGTGTTCATTATGTAGTGTTCATTATGTGGCGTTCATTATGTGGTGTTCATTATGTGGTGTTCATTATGTAGCGTTCATTATGTGGTGTTCATTATGTGGCGTTCATGATGTAGTGTTCATTATGTAGTGTTCATTATGTGGTGTTCATTATGTAGTGTTCATGATGTAGTGTTCATGATGTAGTGTTCATGATGTGGCGTTCATGATGTGGCGTTCATGATGTGGCGTTCATTATGTGGTGTTCCTGATGTGGTGTTCATTATGTGGCGTTCATTATGTGGCGTTCATTATGTGGCGTTCATTATGTAGCGTTCATTATGTAGTGTTCATTATGTGGCGTTCATTATGTGGCGTTCATTATGTAGTGTTCATTATGTGGCGTTCATTATGTGGCGTTCATTATGTGGTGTTCATTATGTGGTGTTCATTATGTGGCGTTCATTATGTAGCGTTCATTATGTGGTGTTCATTATGTGGCGTTCATTATGTGGTGTTCATTATGTGGCGTTCATTATGTAGTGTTCATTATGTGGCGTTCATTATGTGGCGTTCATTATGTGGTGTTCATTATGTAGCGTTCATTATGTGGTGTTCATTATGTGGCGTTCATTATGTAGCGTTCATTATGTGGCGTTCATTATGTGGCGTTCATTATGTGGCGTTCATTATGTGGCGTTCATTATGTGGCGTTCATTATGTGGCGTTCATTATGTAGTGTTCATTATGTGGCGTTCATTATGTGGTGTTCATTATGTGGTGTTCATTATGTAGCGTTCATTATGTGGTGTTCATTATGTGGTGTTCATTATGTAGTGTTCATTATGTAGTGTTCATTATGTAGTGTTCATTATGTGGCGTTCATTATGTAGTGTTCATTATGTGGCGTTCATTATGTAGTGTTCATTATGTGGCGTTCATTATGTAGCGTTCATTATGTGGCGTTCATGATGTGGCGTTCATGATGTGGCGTTCATGATGTGGCGTTCATGATGTGGCGTTCATGATGTGGCGTTCATTATGTGGCGTTCATTATGTGGCGTTCATTATGTGGCGTTCATTATGTGGCGTTCATTATGTGGCGTTCATTATGTGGCGTTCATTATGTGGCGTTCATTATGTGGCGTTCATTATGTGGCGTTCATTATGTGGCGTTCATTATGTGGCGTTCATTATGTGGCGTTCATTATGTAGCGTTCATTATGTGGCGTTCATTATGTAGTGTTCATTATGTGGCGTTCATTATGTGGCGTTCATGATGTGGCGTTCATGATGTGGCGTTCATGATGTGGTGTTCATGATGTGGTGTTCATGATGTGGTGTTCATTATGTGGCGTTCATTATGTAGCGTTCATTATGTGGCGTTCATTATGTGGCGTTCATTATGTGGCGTTCATTATGTGGCGTTCATTATGTGGCGTTCATTATGTAGTGTTCATTATGTGGCGTTCATTATGTGGCGTTCATTATGTAGTGTTCATTATGTGGTGTTCATTATGTAGTGTTCATTATGTGGCGTTCATTATGTGGCGTTCATTATGTAGTGTTCATTATGTGGCGTTCATTATGTGGCGTTCATTATGTAGCGTTCATTATGTGGCGTTCATTATGTGGCGTTCATTATGTGGCGTTCATTATGTAGTGTTCATTATGTGGCGTTCATTATGTGGTGTTCATTATGTGGTGTTCATTATGTAGCGTTCATTATGTGGTGTTCATTATGTGGTGTTCATTATGTAGTGTTCATTATGTAGTGTTCATTATGTAGTGTTCATTATGTGGCGTTCATTATGTAGTGTTCATTATGTGGCGTTCATTATGTAGTGTTCATTATGTGGCGTTCATTATGTAGCGTTCATTATGTGGCGTTCATGATGTGGCGTTCATGATGTGGCGTTCATGATGTGGCGTTCATGATGTGGCGTTCATGATGTGGCGTTCATTATGTGGCGTTCATTATGTGGCGTTCATTATGTGGCGTTCATTATGTGGCGTTCATTATGTGGCGTTCATTATGTGGCGTTCATTATGTGGCGTTCATTATGTGGCGTTCATTATGTGGCGTTCATTATGTGGCGTTCATTATGTGGCGTTCATTATGTAGCGTTCATTATGTGGCGTTCATTATGTGGTGTTCATTATGTAGTGTTCATTATGTGGCGTTCATTATGTAGTGTTCATTATGTGGCGTTCATTATGTGGCGTTCATGATGTGGCGTTCATGATGTGGCGTTCATGATGTGGCGTTCATGATGTGGTGTTCATGATGTGGTGTTCATGATGTGGTGTTCATTATGTGGCGTTCATTATGTAGCGTTCATTATGTGGCGTTCATTATGTGGCGTTCATTATGTGGCGTTCATTATGTGGCGTTCATTATGTGGCGTTCATTATGTAGTGTTCATTATGTGGCGTTCATTATGTGGCGTTCATTATGTAGTGTTCATTATGTGGTGTTCATTATGTAGTGTTCATTATGTGGCGTTCATTATGTGGCGTTCATTATGTAGTGTTCATTATGTGGCGTTCATTATGTGGCGTTCATTATGTAGCGTTCATTATGTGGCGTTCATTATGTGGCGTTCATTATGTGGCGTTCATTATGTGGCGTTCATTATGTGGCGTTCATTATGTGGCGTTCATTATGTGGCGTTCATTATGTGGCGTTCATTATGTGGCGTTCATTATGTGGCGTTCATTATGTGGTGTTCATTATGTGGCGTTCATTATGTGGCGTTCATTATGTGGCGTTCATTATGTGGCGTTCATTATGTGGCGTTCATTATGTGGCGTTCATTATGTGGCGTTCATTATGTGGCGTTCATTATGTAGTGTTCATTATGTGGCGTTCATTATGTGGCGTTCATTATGTGGCGTTCATTATGTGGCGTTCATTATGTGGCGTTCATTATGTAGCGTTCATTATGTGGCGTTCATTATGTGGAGTTCATTATGTGGCGTTCATTATGTGGCGTTCATTATGTAGTGTTCATTATGTGGCGTTCATTATGTGGCGTTCATTATGTAGTGTTCATTATGTGGCGTTCATTATGTAGTGTTCATTATGTGGCGTTCATGATGTGGCGTTCATGATGTGGTGTTCATGATGTGGCGTTCATGATGTGGCGTTCATGATGTGGCGTTCATGATGTGGCGTTCATTATGTGGCGTTCATTATGTGGCGTTCATTATGTGGCGTTCATTATGTGGCGTTCATTATGTGGCGTTCATTATGTGGCGTTCATTATGTGGCGTTCATTATGTGGCGTTCATGATGTAGTGTTCATTATGTGGTGTTCATGATGTGGCGTTCATGATGTAGTGTTCATTATGTAGTGTTCATTATGTGGTGTTCATTATGTGGTGTTCATTATGTAGTGTTCATGATGTGGCGTTCATGATGTGGCGTTCATTATGTGGCGTTCATTATGTGGTGTTCATGATGTGGTGTTCATGATGTGGTGTTCATTATGTGGTGTTCATTATGTGGCGTTCATTATGTGGCGTTCATTATGTAGCGTTCATTATGTAGTGTTCATTATGTGGCGTTCATTATGTGGCGTTCATTATGTAGTGTTCATTATGTGGCGTTCATTATGTGGCGTTCATTATGTAGTGTTCATTATGTGGTGTTCATTATGTGGCGTTCATTATGTAGCGTTCATTATGTGGTGTTCATTATGTGGCGTTCATTATGTGGCGTTCATTATGTGGCGTTCATTATGTGGCGTTCATTATGTAGTGTTCATTATGTGGCGTTCATTATGTGGTGTTCATTATGTAGTGTTCATTATGTGGTGTTCATTATGTGGCGTTCATTATGTAGCGTTCATTATGTGGTGTTCATTATGTGGCGTTCATTATGTGGTGTTCATTATGTGGCGTTCATTATGTAGTGTTCATTATGTGGCGTTCATTATGTGGTGTTCATTATGTGGTGTTCATTATGTGGCGTTCATTATGTAGCGTTCATTATGTGGCGTTCATTATGTGGAGTTCATTATGTGGCGTTCATTATGTGGCGTTCATTATGTAGTGTTCATTATGTGGCGTTCATTATGTGGCGTTCATTATGTAGTGTTCATTATGTGGCGTTCATTATGTAGTGTTCATTATGTGGCGTTCATGATGTGGCGTTCATGATGTGGTGTTCATGATGTGGCGTTCATGATGTGGCGTTCATGATGTGGCGTTCATGATGTGGCGTTCATTATGTGGCGTTCATTATGTGGCGTTCATTATGTGGCGTTCATTATGTGGCGTTCATTATGTGGCGTTCATTATGTGGCGTTCATTATGTGGCGTTCATGATGTAGTGTTCATTATGTGGTGTTCATTATGTGGCGTTCATGATGTAGTGTTCATTATGTAGTGTTCATTATGTGGTGTTCATTATGTGGTGTTCATGATGTAGTGTTCATGATGTGGCGTTCATGATGTGGCGTTCATTATGTGGCGTTCATTATGTGGTGTTCATGATGTGGTGTTCATGATGTGGTGTTCATTATGTGGTGTTCATTATGTGGCGTTCATTATGTGGCGTTCATTATGTAGCGTTCATTATGTAGTGTTCATTATGTGGCGTTCATTATGTGGCGTTCATTATGTAGTGTTCATTATGTGGCGTTCATTATGTGGCGTTCATTATGTAGTGTTCATTATGTGGTGTTCATTATGTGGCGTTCATTATGTAGCGTTCATTATGTGGTGTTCATTATGTGGCGTTCATTATGTGGCGTTCATTATGTGGCGTTCATTATGTGGCGTTCATTATGTGGCGTTCATTATGTAGTGTTCATTATGTGGCGTTCATTATGTGGTGTTCATTATGTAGTGTTCATTATGTGGTGTTCATTATGTGGCGTTCATTATGTAGCGTTCATTATGTGGTGTTCATTATGTGGCGTTCATTATGTGGTGTTCATTATGTGGCGTTCATTATGTAGTGTTCATTATGTGGCGTTCATTATGTGGTGTTCATTATGTGGTGTTCATTATGTAGCGTTCATTATGTGGTGTTCATTATGTGGTGTTCATTATGTAGTGTTCATTATGTGGCGTTCATTATGTAGCGTTCATTATGTGGCGTTCATTATGTGGCGTTCATTATGTAGCGTTCATTATGTGGCGTTCATTATGTGGCGTTCATTATGTGGCGTTCATTATGTGGCGTTCATTATGTGGCGTTCATTATGTGGCGTTCATTATGTAGCGTTCATTATGTGGCGTTCATTATGTGGCGTTCATTATGTGGCGTTCATTATGTGGCGTTCATTATGTGGCGTTCATTATGTGGCGTTCATTATGTGGCGTTCATTATGTGGCGTTCATTATGTGGCGTTCATTATGTGGCGTTCATTATGTAGTGTTCATTATGTGGCGTTCATGATGTGGCGTTCATGATGTGGTGTTCATGATGTGGCGTTCATGATGTGGCGTTCATGATGTGGCGTTCATGATGTGGCGTTCATTATGTGGCGTTCATTATGTGGCGTTCATTATGTGGCGTTCATTATGTGGCGTTCATTATGTGGCGTTCATTATGTGGCGTTCATTATGTGGCGTTCATTATGTGGCGTTCATGATGTAGTGTTCATTATGTGGTGTTCATTATGTGGCGTTCATGATGTAGTGTTCATTATGTAGTGTTCATTATGTGGTGTTCATTATGTGGTGTTCATTATGTAGTGTTCATGATGTGGCGTTCATGATGTGGCGTTCATTATGTGGCGTTCATTATGTGGTGTTCATGATGTGGTGTTCATGATGTGGTGTTCATTATGTGGTGTTCATTATGTGGCGTTCATTATGTGGCGTTCATTATGTGGCGTTCATTATGTGGCGTTCATTATGTGGTGTTCATTATGTAGTGTTCATTATGTGGTGTTCATTATGTGGCGTTCATTATGTAGCGTTCATTATGTGGTGTTCATTATGTGGCGTTCATTATGTGGTGTTCATTATGTGGCGTTCATTATGTAGTGTTCATTATGTGGCGTTCATTATGTGGTGTTCATTATGTGGTGTTCATTATGTAGCGTTCATTATGTGGTGTTCATTATGTGGTGTTCATTATGTAGTGTTCATTATGTGGCGTTCATTATGTAGCGTTCATTATGTGGCGTTCATTATGTGGCGTTCATTATGTAGCGTTCATTATGTGGCGTTCATTATGTGGCGTTCATTATGTGGCGTTCATTATGTGGCGTTCATTATGTGGCGTTCATTATGTGGCGTTCATTATGTAGCGTTCATTATGTGGCGTTCATTATGTGGAGTTCATTATGTGGCGTTCATTATGTGGCGTTCATTATGTGGCGTTCATTATGTAGTGTTCATTATGTGGCGTTCATTATGTGGCGTTCATTATGTGGCGTTCATTATGTGGCGTTCATTATGTAGTGTTCATTATGTGGCGTTCATGATGTGGCGTTCATGATGTGGTGTTCATGATGTGGCGTTCATGATGTGGCGTTCATGATGTGGCGTTCATGATGTGGCGTTCATTATGTGGCGTTCATTATGTGGCGTTCATTATGTGGCGTTCATTATGTGGCGTTCATTATGTGGCGTTCATTATGTGGCGTTCATTATGTGGCGTTCATTATGTGGCGTTCATGATGTAGTGTTCATTATGTGGTGTTCATTATGTGGCGTTCATGATGTAGTGTTCATTATGTAGTGTTCATTATGTGGTGTTCATTATGTGGTGTTCATTATGTAGTGTTCATGATGTGGCGTTCATGATGTGGCGTTCATTATGTGGCGTTCATTATGTGGTGTTCATGATGTGGTGTTCATGATGTGGTGTTCATTATGTGGTGTTCATTATGTGGCGTTCATTATGTGGCGTTCATTATGTAGCGTTCATTATGTAGTGTTCATTATGTGGCGTTCATTATGTGGCGTTCATTATGTAGTGTTCATTATGTGGCGTTCATTATGTGGCGTTCATTATGTAGTGTTCATTATGTGGTGTTCATTATGTGGCGTTCATTATGTAGCGTTCATTATGTGGTGTTCATTATGTGGCGTTCATTATGTGGCGTTCATTATGTGGCGTTCATTATGTGGCGTTCATTATGTGGCGTTCATTATGTAGTGTTCATTATGTGGCGTTCATTATGTGGTGTTCATTATGTAGTGTTCATTATGTGGTGTTCATTATGTGGCGTTCATTATGTAGCGTTCATTATGTGGTGTTCATTATGTGGCGTTCATTATGTGGTGTTCATTATGTGGCGTTCATTATGTAGTGTTCATTATGTGGCGTTCATTATGTGGTGTTCATTATGTGGTGTTCATTATGTAGCGTTCATTATGTGGTGTTCATTATGTGGTGTTCATTATGTAGTGTTCATTATGTGGCGTTCATTATGTAGCGTTCATTATGTGGCGTTCATTATGTGGCGTTCATTATGTAGTGTTCATTATGTGGCGTTCATTATGTAGCGTTCATTATGTGGCGTTCATTATGTGGCGTTCATTATGTGGCGTTCATTATGTGGCGTTCATTATGTGGCGTTCATTATGTGGTGTTCATTATGTAGTGTTCATTACGTAGCGTTCATTATGTGGCGTTCATTATGTAGTGTTCATTATGTGGCGTTCATTATGTGGTGTTCATTATGTAGTGTTCATTATGTAGTGTTCATTATGTGGCGTTCATTATGTGGCGTTCATTATGTGGCGTTCATTATGTAGCGTTCATTATGTGGCGTTCATTATGTGGCGTTCATTATGTGGCGTTCATTATGTGGCGTTCATTATGTGGCGTTCATTATGTGGCGTTCATTATGTGGCGTTCATTATGTAGCGTTCATTATGTGGCGTTCATTATGTGGCGTTCATTATGTAGCGTTCATTATGTAGTGTTCATTATGTAGTGTTCATTATGTAGTGTTCATTATGTAGTGTTCATTATGTGGCGTTCATTATGTAGCGTTCATTATGTGGCGTTCATTATGTGGCGTTCATTATGTAGCGTTCATTATGTGGCGTTCATTATGTGGCGTTCATTATGTGGCGTTCATTATGTGGCGTTCATTATGCATTGTCGGAACTAGAAGCACAAGCATTTCGCTACACTCGCATTAACATCTGCTAACCATGTGTATGTGACTAATAAATTTGATTTGATTTGATTTTGATTTGATTATGTGGCATTCATTATGTGGCGTTCATTATGTGGCGTTCATTATGTGGCGTTCATTATGTGGTGTTCATGATGTGGCGTTCATTATGTGGCGTTCATTATGTGGCGTTCATTATGTGGCGTTCATTATGTAGCGTTCATTATGTGGCGTTCATTATGTGGCGTTCATTATGTGGCGTTCATTATGTGGCGTTCATTATGTGGCGTTCATTATGTGGCGTTCATTATGTAGTGTTCATTATGTGGCGTTCATTATGTAGTGTTCATTATGTGGTGTTCATTATGTAGTGTTCATTATGTGGCGTTCATTATGTGGCGTTCATTATGTGGCGTTCATTATGTGGCGTTCATTATGTGGCGTTCATTATGTGGCGTTCATTATGTGGTGTTCATTATGTAGTGTTCATTATGTGGCGTTCATTATGTAGTGTTCATTATGTGGCGTTCATTATGTGGTGTTCATTATGTGGCGTTCATTATGTAGCGTTCATTATGTGGCGTTCATTATGTGGTGTTCATTATGTGGCGTTCATTATGTGGCGTTCATTATGTGGCGTTCATTATGTAGTGTTCATTATGTGGCGTTCATTATGTGGCGTTCATTATGTGGCGTTCATTATGTGGCGTTCATTATGTAGTGTTCATGATGTGGCGTTCATGATGTGGCGTTCATGATGTGGCGTTCATTATGTGGCGTTCATTATGTGGCGTTCATTATGTGGCGTTCATTATGTGGCGTTCATTATGTGGCGTTCATTATGTGGCGTTCATTATGTGGCGTTCATTATGTGGCGTTCATTATGTGGCGTTCATTATGTGGCGTTCATTATGTGGCGTTCATTATGTGGCGTTCATTATGTGGCGTTCATTATGTGGCGTTCATTATGTAGCGTTCATTATGTGGCGTTCATTATGTGGCGTTCATTATGTGGCGTTCATTATGTGGCGTTCATTATGTGGCGTTCATTATGTGGCGTTCATTATGTGGCGTTCATTATGTGGCGTTCATTATGTAGTGTTCATTATGTGGCGTTCATTATGTGGTGTTCATTATGTAGTGTTCATTATGTGGCGTTCATGATGTGGTGTTCATGATGTGGTGTTCATGATGTGGTGTTCATGATGTGGCGTTCATGATGTGGCGTTCATGATGTGGCGTTCATGATGTGGCGTTCATGATGTGGCGTTCATTATGTGGCGTTCATTATGTGGCGTTCATTATGTGGCGTTCATTATGTGGCGTTCATTATGTGGCGTTCATGATGTAGTGTTCATTATGTGGTGTTCATTATGTGGCGTTCATGATGTAGTGTTCATTATGTAGTGTTCATTATGTGGTGTTCATTATGTAGTGTTCATGATGTGGCGTTCATGATGTAGTGTTCATGATGTGGCGTTCATGATGTGGCGTTCATGATGTGGCGTTCATTATGTGGTGTTCATTATGTGGTGTTCCTGATGTGGTGTTCATTATGTGGTGTTCATTATGTGGCGTTCATTATGTGGCGTTCATTATGTAGCGTTCATTATGTAGTGTTCATTATGTGGCGTTCATTATGTGGCGTTCATTATGTAGTGTTCATTATGTGGCGTTCATTATGTGGTGTTCATTATGTAGTGTTCATTATGTGGTGTTCATTATGTGGCGTTCATTATGTAGCGTTCATTATGTGGTGTTCATTATGTGGCGTTCATTATGTGGTGTTCATTATGTGGCGTTCATTATGTAGTGTTCATTATGTGGCGTTCATTATGTGGCGTTCATTATGTGGTGTTCATTATGTAGCGTTCATTATGTGGTGTTCATTATGTGGTGTTCATTATGTAGTGTTCATTATGTGGCGTTCATTATGTAGTGTTCATTATGTGGCGTTCATTATGTGGCGTTCATTATGTAGTGTTCATTATGTGGCGTTCATTATGTAGCGTTCATTATGTGGCGTTCATTATGTGGCGTTCATTATGTGGCGTTCATGATGTGGCGTTCATTATGTGGCGTTCATTATGTGGCGTTCATTATGTGGCGTTCATTATGTAGCGTTCATTATGTGGCGTTCATTATGTGGCGTTCATTATGTAGCGTTCATTATGTAGTGTTCATTATGTAGTGTTCATTATGTAGTGTTCATTATGTAGTGTTCATTATGTGGCGTTCATTATGTAGTGTTCATTATGTGGCGTTCATTATGTGGCGTTCATTATGTAGCGTTCATTATGTGGCGTTCATTATGTGGCGTTCATTATGTGGCGTTCATTATGTGGCGTTCATTATGCATTGTCGGAACTAGAAGCACAAGCATTTCGCTACACTCGCATTAACATCTGCTAACCATGTGTATGTGACTAATAAATTTGATTTGATTTGATTTTGATTTGATTATGTGGCATTCATTATGTGGCGTTCATTATGTGGCGTTCATTATGTGGCGTTCATTATGTGGTGTTCATGATGTGGCGTTCATTATGTGGCGTTCATTATGTGGCGTTCATTATGTGGCGTTCATTATGTAGTGTTCATTATGTGGCGTTCATTATGTGGCGTTCATTATGTGGCGTTCATTATGTGGCGTTCATTATGTGGCGTTCATTATGTGGCGTTCATTATGTAGTGTTCATTATGTGGCGTTCATTATGTAGTGTTCATTATGTGGTGTTCATTATGTAGTGTTCATTATGTGGCGTTCATTATGTGGCGTTCATTATGTGGCGTTCATTATGTGGCGTTCATTATGTGGCGTTCATTATGTGGCGTTCATTATGTGGTGTTCATTATGTAGTGTTCATTATGTGGCGTTCATTATGTAGTGTTCATTATGTGGCGTTCATTATGTGGTGTTCATTATGTGGCGTTCATTATGTAGCGTTCATTATGTGGCGTTCATTATGTGGTGTTCATTATGTGGCGTTCATTATGTGGCGTTCATTATGTGGCGTTCATTATGTAGTGTTCATTATGTGGCGTTCATTATGTGGCGTTCATTATGTGGCGTTCATTATGTGGCGTTCATTATGTAGTGTTCATGATGTGGCGTTCATGATGTGGCGTTCATGATGTGGCGTTCATGATGTGGCGTTCATTATGTGGCGTTCATTATGTGGCGTTCATTATGTGGCGTTCATTATGTGGCGTTCATTATGTGGCGTTCATTATGTGGCGTTCATTATGTGGCGTTCATTATGTGGCGTTCATTATGTGGCGTTCATTATGTGGCGTTCATTATGTGGCGTTCATTATGTGGCGTTCATTATGTGGCGTTCATTATGTGGCGTTCATTATGTGGCGTTCATTATGTGGCGTTCATTATGTGGCGTTCATTATGTGGCGTTCATTATGTGGCGTTCATTATGTGGCGTTCATTATGTGGCGTTCATTATGTAGTGTTCATTATGTGGCGTTCATTATGTGGTGTTCATTATGTAGTGTTCATTATGTGGCGTTCATTATGTGGTGTTCATGATGTGGTGTTCATGATGTGGTGTTCATGATGTGGCGTTCATGATGTGGCGTTCATGATGTGGCGTTCATGATGTGGCGTTCATGATGTGGCGTTCATTATGTGGCGTTCATTATGTGGCGTTCATTATGTGGCGTTCATTATGTGGCGTTCATTATGTGGCGTTCATTATGTGGCGTTCATGATGTAGTGTTCATTATGTGGTGTTCATTATGTGGCGTTCATGATGTAGTGTTCATTATGTAGTGTTCATTATGTGGTGTTCATTATGTAGTGTTCATGATGTGGCGTTCATGATGTAGTGTTCATGATGTGGCGTTCATGATGTGGCGTTCATGATGTGGCGTTCATTATGTGGTGTTCATTATGTGGTGTTCCTGATGTGGTGTTCATTATGTGGTGTTCATTATGTGGCGTTCATTATGTGGCGTTCATTATGTAGCGTTCATTATGTAGCGTTCATTATGTGGCGTTCATTATGTGGCGTTCATTATGTAGTGTTCATTATGTGGCGTTCATTATGTGGTGTTCATTATGTAGTGTTCATTATGTGGTGTTCATTATGTGGCGTTCATTATGTAGCGTTCATTATGTGGTGTTCATTATGTGGCGTTCATTATGTGGTGTTCATTATGTGGCGTTCATTATGTAGTGTTCATTATGTGGCGTTCATTATGTGGCGTTCATTATGTGGTGTTCATTATGTAGCGTTCATTATGTGGTGTTCATTATGTGGTGTTCATTATGTAGTGTTCATTATGTGGCGTTCATTATGTAGTGTTCATTATTTGGCGTTCATTATGTGGCGTTCATTATGTAGTGTTCATTATGTGGCGTTCATTATGTAGCGTTCATTATGTGGCGTTCATTATGTGGCGTTCATTATGTGGCGTTCATGATGTGGCGTTCATGATGTGGTGTTCATGATGTGGTGTTCATGATGTGGTGTTCATTATGTGGCGTTCATTATGTGGCGTTCATTATGTAGCGTTCATTATGTGGCGTTCATTATGTGGCGTTCATTATGTGGCGTTCATTATGTGGCGTTCATTATGTGGCGTTCATTATGTGGCGTTCATTATGTGGCGTTCATTATGTGGCGTTCATTATGTAGTGTTCATTATGTGGCGTTCATTATGTGGTGTTCATTATGTAGTGTTCATTATGTGGTGTTCATTATGTGGCGTTCATTATGTAGCGTTCATTATGTGGCGTTCATTATGTGGCGTTCATTATGTGGTGTTCATTATGTGGCGTTCATTATGTAGTGTTCATTATGTGGCGTTCATTATGTGGTGTTCATTATGTGGTGTTCATTATGTAGCGTTCATTATGTGGTGTTCATTATGTGGCGTTCATGATGTAGTGTTCATTATGTAGTGTTCATTATGTGGTGTTCATTATGTAGTGTTCATGATGTAGTGTTCATGATGTAGTGTTCATGATGTGGCGTTCATGATGTGGCGTTCATGATGTGGCGTTCATTATGTGGTGTTCCTGATGTGGTGTTCATTATGTGGTGTTCATTATGTGGCGTTCATTATGTGGCGTTCATTATGTAGCGTTCATTATGTAGTGTTCATTATGTGGCGTTCATTATGTGGCGTTCATTATGTAGTGTTCATTATGTGGCGTTCATTATGTGGTGTTCATTATGTAGTGTTCATTATGTGGTGTTCATTATGTGGCGTTCATTATGTAGCGTTCATTATGTGGTGTTCATTATGTGGCGTTCATTATGTGGTGTTCATTATGTGGCGTTCATTATGTAGTGTTCATTATGTGGCGTTCATTATGTGGCGTTCATTATGTGGTGTTCATTATGTAGCGTTCATTATGTGGTGTTCATTATGTGGTGTTCATTATGTAGTGTTCATTATGTGGCGTTCATTATGTAGCGTTCATTATGTGGCGTTCATTATGTGGCGTTCATTATGTGGCGTTCATTATGTGGCGTTCATTATGCGGCGTTCATTATGTGGCGTTCATTATGTGGCGTTCATTATGTGGCGTTCATGATGTGGTGTTCATGATGTGGTGTTCATGATGTGGTGTTCATTATGTGGTGTTCATTATGTGGCGTTCATTATGTGGCGTTCATTATGTGGCGTTCATTATGTGGCGTTCATTATGTGGCGTTCATTATGTGGCGTTCATTATGTGGCGTTCATTATGGTGCGTTCATTATGTGGCGTTCATTATGTGGCGTTCATTATGTAGTGTTCATTATGTGGCGTTCATTATGTGGCGTTCATTATGTAGTGTTCATTATGTGGTGTTCATTATGTGGCGTTCATTATGTGGCGTTCATTATGTGGCGTTCATTATGTGGCGTTCATTATGTGGCGTTCATTATGTGGCGTTCATTATGTAGTGTTCATTATGTGGCGTTCATTATGTGGTGTTCATTATGTGGTGTTCATTATGTAGCGTTCATTATGTGGTGTTCATTATGTGGTGTTCATTATGTAGTGTTCATTATGTAGTGTTCATTATGTAGTGTTCATTATGTGGCGTTCATTATGTAGTGTTCATTATGTGGCGTTCATTATGTAGTGTTCATTATGTGGCGTTCATTATGTAGCGTTCATTATGTGGCGTTCATGATGTGGCGTTCATGATGTGGCGTTCATGATGTGGCGTTCATGATGTGGCGTTCATGATGTGGCGTTCATGATGTGGCGTTCATTATGTGGCGTTCATTATGTGGCGTTCATTATGTGGCGTTCATTATGTGGCGTTCATTATGTGGCGTTCATTATGTGGCGTTCATTATGTGGCGTTCATTATGTGGCGTTCATTATGTGGCGTTCATTATGTGGCGTTCATTATGTAGCGTTCATTATGTGGCGTTCATTATGTGGTGTTCATTATGTAGTGTTCATTATGTGGCGTTCATTATGTAGTGTTCATTATGTGGCGTTCATTATGTGGCGTTCATGATGTGGCGTTCATGATGTGGCGTTCATGATGTGGTGTTCATGATGTGGTGTTCATGATGTGGTGTTCATGATGTGGTGTTCATTATGTGGCGTTCATTATGTGGCGTTCATTATGTGGCGTTCATTATGTGGCGTTCATTATGTGGCGTTCATTATGTGGCGTTCATTATGTAGTGTTCATTATGTGGCGTTCATTATGTGGCGTTCATTATGTAGTGTTCATTATGTGGTGTTCATTATGTAGTGTTCATTATGTGGCGTTCATTATGTGGCGTTCATTATGTAGCGTTCATTATGTGGCGTTCATTATGTGGCGTTCATTATGTAGCGTTCATTATGTGGCGTTCATTATGTGGCGTTCATTATGTGGCGTTCATTATGTGGCGTTCATTATGTGGCGTTCATTATGTGGCGTTCATTATGTGGCGTTCATTATGTGGCGTTCATTATGTGGCGTTCATTATGTGGCGTTCATTATGTGGCGTTCATTATGTGGCGTTCATTATGTGGCGTTCATTATGTGGCGTTCATTATGTGGCGTTCATTATGTGGCGTTCATTATGTGGCGTTCATTATGTGGCGTTCATTATGTGGCGTTCATTATGTAGTGTTCATTATGTGGCGTTCATTATGTGGCGTTCATTATGTGGCGTTCATTATGTGGCGTTCATTATGTGGCGTTCATTATGTGGCGTTCATTATGTAGCGTTCATTATGTGGCGTTCATTATGTGGAGTTCATTATGTGGCGTTCATTATGTGGCGTTCATTATGTAGTGTTCATTATGTGGCGTTCATTATGTGGCGTTCATTATGTGGCGTTCATTATGTGGCGTTCATTATGTAGTGTTCATGATGTGGCGTTCATGATGTGGCGTTCATGATGTGGTGTTCATGATGTGGCGTTCATGATGTGGCGTTCATGATGTGGCGTTCATGATGTGGCGTTCATTATGTGGCGTTCATTATGTGGCGTTCATTATGTGGCGTTCATTATGTGGCGTTCATGATGTAGTGTTCATTATGTGGTGTTCATGATGTGGTGTTCATGATGTGGCGTTCATGATGTAGTGTTCATTATGTAGTGTTCATTATGTGGTGTTCATTATGTGGTGTTCATTATGTAGTGTTCATGATGTGGCGTTCATGATGTGGCGTTCATTATGTGGCGTTCATTATGTGGTGTTCATGATGTGGTGTTCATGATGTGGTGTTCATTATGTGGTGTTCATTATGTGGCGTTCATTATGTGGCGTTCATTATGTAGCGTTCATTATGTAGTGTTCATTATGTGGCGTTCATTATGTGGCGTTCATTATGTAGTGTTCATTATGTGGCGTTCATTATGTGGCGTTCATTATGTAGTGTTCATTATGTGGTGTTCATTATGTGGCGTTCATTATGTAGCGTTCATTATGTGGCGTTCATTATGTGGCGTTCATTATGTGGCGTTCATTATGTGGCGTTCATTATGTGGCGTTCATTATGTAGTGTTCATTATGTGGCGTTCATTATGTGGTGTTCATTATGTAGTGTTCATTATGTGGTGTTCATTATGTGGCGTTCATTATGTAGCGTTCATTATGTGGTGTTCATTATGTGGCGTTCATTATGTGGTGTTCATTATGTGGCGTTCATTATGTAGTGTTCATTATGTGGCGTTCATTATGTGGTGTTCATTATGTGGTGTTCATTATGTAGCGTTCATTATGTGGTGTTCATTATGTGGTGTTCATTATGTAGTGTTCATTATGTGGCGTTCATTATGTAGCGTTCATTATGTGGCGTTCATTATGTGGCGTTCATTATGTAGCGTTCATTATGTGGCGTTCATTATGTAGCGTTCATTATGTGGCGTTCATTATGTGGCGTTCATTATGTGGCGTTCATTATGTGGCGTTCATTATGTGGCGTTCATTATGTGGTGTTCATTATGTAGTGTTCATTACGTAGCGTTCATTATGTGGCGTTCATTATGTAGTGTTCATTATGTGGCGTTCATTATGTGGTGTTCATTATGTAGTGTTCATTATGTAGTGTTCATTATGTGGCGTTCATTATGTGGCGTTCATTATGTGGCGTTCATTATGTAGCGTTCATTATGTGGCGTTCATTATGTGGCGTTCATTATGTGGCGTTCATTATGTGGCGTTCATTATGTGGCGTTCATTATGTGGCGTTCATTATGTGGCGTTCATTATGTAGCGTTCATTATGTGGCGTTCATTATGTGGCGTTCATTATGTAGCGTTCATTATGTAGTGTTCATTATGTAGTGTTCATTATGTAGTGTTCATTATGTAGTGTTCATTATGTGGCGTTCATTATGTAGTGTTCATTATGTGGCGTTCATTATGTGGCGTTCATTATGTAGCGTTCATTATGTGGCGTTCATTATGTGGCGTTCATTATGTGGCGTTCATTATGTGGCGTTCATTATGTGGCGTTCATTATGTAGTGTTCATTATGTGGCGTTCATTATGTGGCGTTCATTATGTGGCGTTCATTATGTGGCGTTCATTATGTGGCGTTCATTATGTGGCGTTCATTATGTAGCGTTCATTATGTGGCGTTCATTATGTGGAGTTCATTATGTGGCGTTCATTATGTGGCGTTCATTATGTAGTGTTCATTATGTGGCGTTCATTATGTGGCGTTCATTATGTGGCGTTCATTATGTGGCGTTCATTATGTAGTGTTCATTATGTGGCGTTCATGATGTGGCGTTCATGATGTGGTGTTCATGATGTGGCGTTCATGATGTGGCGTTCATGATGTGGCGTTCATGATGTGGCGTTCATTATGTGGCGTTCATTATGTGGCGTTCATTATGTGGCGTTCATTATGTGGCGTTCATTATGTGGCGTTCATTATGTGGCGTTCATTATGTGGCGTTCATTATGTGGCGTTCATTATGTGGCGTTCATGATGTAGTGTTCATTATGTGGTGTTCATTATGTGGCGTTCATGATGTAGTGTTCATTATGTAGTGTTCATTATGTGGTGTTCATTATGTGGTGTTCATTATGTAGTGTTCATGATGTGGCGTTCATGATGTGGCGTTCATTATGTGGCGTTCATTATGTGGTGTTCATGATGTGGTGTTCATGATGTGGTGTTCATTATGTGGTGTTCATTATGTGGCGTTCATGATGTGGCGTTCATTATGTGGCGTTCATTATGTGGTGTTCATGATGTGGTGTTCATGATGTGGTGTTCATTATGTGGCGTTCATTATGTGGCGTTCATTATGTGGCGTTCATTATGTAGTGTTCATTATGTGGCGTTCATTATGTGGTGTTCATTATGTAGTGTTCATTATGTGGTGTTCATTATGTGGCGTTCATTATGTAGCGTTCATTATGTGGTGTTCATTATGTGGCGTTCATTATGTGGCGTTCATTATGTGGCGTTCATTATGTAGTGTTCATTATGTGGCGTTCATTATGTGGTGTTCATTATGTGGTGTTCATTATGTAGCGTTCATTATGTGGTGTTCATTATGTGGTGTTCATTATGTAGTGTTCATTATGTGGCGTTCATTATGTAGCGTTCATTATGTGGCGTTCATTATGTGGCGTTCATTATGTAGCGTTCATTATGTGGCGTTCATTATGTAGCGTTCATTATGTGGCGTTCATTATGTGGCGTTCATTATGTGGCGTTCATTATGTGGCGTTCATTATGTGGCGTTCATTATGTGGTGTTCATTATGTAGTGTTCATTACGTAGCGTTCATTATGTGGCGTTCATTATGTAGTGTTCATTATGTGGCGTTCATTATGTGGTGTTCATTATGTAGTGTTCATTATGTAGTGTTCATTATGTAGCGTTCATTATGTGGCGTTCATTATGTGGCGTTCATTATGTGGCGTTCATTATGTGGCGTTCATTATGTGGCGTTCATTATGTAGTGTTCATTATGTGGCGTTCATTATGTGGCGTTCATTATGTGGCGTTCATTATGTGGCGTTCATTATGTGGCGTTCATTATGTGGCGTTCATTATGTAGCGTTCATTATGTGGCGTTCATTATGTGGAGTTCATTATGTGGCGTTCATTATGTGGCGTTCATTATGTAGTGTTCATTATGTGGCGTTCATTATGTGGCGTTCATTATGTGGCGTTCATTATGTGGCGTTCATTATGTAGTGTTCATTATGTGGCGTTCATGATGTGGCGTTCATGATGTGGTGTTCATGATGTGGCGTTCATGATGTGGCGTTCATGATGTGGCGTTCATGATGTGGCGTTCATTATGTGGCGTTCATTATGTGGCGTTCATTATGTGGCGTTCATTATGTGGCGTTCATTATGTGGCGTTCATTATGTGGCGTTCATTATGTGGCGTTCATTATGTGGCGTTCATTATGTGGCGTTCATGATGTAGTGTTCATTATGTGGTGTTCATTATGTGGCGTTCATGATGTAGTGTTCATTATGTAGTGTTCATTATGTGGTGTTCATTATGTGGTGTTCATTATGTAGTGTTCATGATGTGGCGTTCATGATGTGGCGTTCATTATGTGGCGTTCATTATGTGGTGTTCATGATGTGGTGTTCATGATGTGGTGTTCATTATGTGGTGTTCATTATGTGGCGTTCATTATGTGGCGTTCATTATGTAGCGTTCATTATGTAGTGTTCATTATGTGGCGTTCATTATGTGGCGTTCATTATGTAGTGTTCATTATGTGGCGTTCATTATGTGGCGTTCATTATGTAGTGTTCATTATGTGGTGTTCATTATGTGGCGTTCATTATGTAGCGTTCATTATGTGGTGTTCATTATGTGGCGTTCATTATGTGGCGTTCATTATGTGGCGTTCATTATGTGGCGTTCATTATGTGGCGTTCATTATGTAGTGTTCATTATGTGGCGTTCATTATGTGGTGTTCATTATGTAGTGTTCATTATGTGGTGTTCATTATGTGGCGTTCATTATGTAGCGTTCATTATGTGGTGTTCATTATGTGGCGTTCATTATGTGGTGTTCATTATGTGGCGTTCATTATGTAGTGTTCATTATGTGGCGTTCATTATGTGGTGTTCATTATGTGGTGTTCATTATGTAGCGTTCATTATGTGGTGTTCATTATGTGGTGTTCATTATGTAGCGTTCATTATGTGGCGTTCATTATGTGGCGTTCATTATGTGGCGTTCATTATGTGGCGTTCATTATGTGGCGTTCATTATGTGGCGTTCATTATGTGGCGTTCATTATGTAGCGTTCATTATGTGGCGTTCATTATGTGGCGTTCATTATGTAGCGTTCATTATGTAGTGTTCATTATGTAGTGTTCATTATGTAGTGTTCATTATGTAGTGTTCATTATGTGGCGTTCATTATGTAGTGTTCATTATGTGGCGTTCATTATGTGGCGTTCATTATGTAGCGTTCATTATGTGGCGTTCATTATGTGGCGTTCATTATGTGGCGTTCATTATGTGGCGTTCATTATGTGGCGTTCATTATGTAGTGTTCATTATGTGGCGTTCATTATGTGGCGTTCATTATGTGGCGTTCATTATGTGGCGTTCATTATGTGGCGTTCATTATGTGGCGTTCATTATGTAGCGTTCATTATGTGGCGTTCATTATGTGGAGTTCATTATGTGGCGTTCATTATGTGGCGTTCATTATGTAGTGTTCATTATGTGGCGTTCATTATGTGGCGTTCATTATGTGGCGTTCATTATGTGGCGTTCATTATGTAGTGTTCATTATGTGGCGTTCATGATGTGGCGTTCATGATGTGGTGTTCATGATGTGGCGTTCATGATGTGGCGTTCATGATGTGGCGTTCATGATGTGGCGTTCATTATGTGGCGTTCATTATGTGGCGTTCATTATGTGGCGTTCATTATGTGGCGTTCATTATGTGGCGTTCATTATGTGGCGTTCATTATGTGGTGTTCATTATGTGGTGTTCATTATGTAGCGTTCATTATGTGGTGTTCATTATGTGGTGTTCATTATGTAGTGTTCATTATGTAGTGTTCATTATGTAGTGTTCATTATGTGGCGTTCATTATGTAGTGTTCATTATGTGGCGTTCATTATGTAGTGTTCATTATGTGGCGTTCATTATGTAGCGTTCATTATGTGGCGTTCATGATGTGGCGTTCATGATGTGGCGTTCATGATGTGGCGTTCATGATGTGGCGTTCATGATGTGGCGTTCATGATGTGGCGTTCATTATGTGGCGTTCATTATGTGGCGTTCATTATGTGGCGTTCATTATGTGGCGTTCATTATGTGGCGTTCATTATGTGGCGTTCATTATGTGGCGTTCATTATGTGGCGTTCATTATGTGGCGTTCATTATGTAGCGTTCATTATGTGGCGTTCATTATGTGGTGTTCATTATGTAGTGTTCATTATGTGGCGTTCATTATGTAGTGTTCATTATGTGGCGTTCATTATGTGGCGTTCATGATGTGGCGTTCATGATGTGGCGTTCATGATGTGGTGTTCATGATGTGGTGTTCATGATGTGGTGTTCATGATGTGGTGTTCATTATGTGGCGTTCATTATGTAGCGTTCATTATGTGGCGTTCATTATGTGGCGTTCATTATGTGGCGTTCATTATGTGGCGTTCATTATGTAGTGTTCATTATGTGGCGTTCATTATGTGGCGTTCATTATGTAGTGTTCATTATGTGGTGTTCATTATGTAGTGTTCATTATGTGGCGTTCATTATGTGGCGTTCATTATGTAGCGTTCATTATGTGGCGTTCATTATGTGGCGTTCATTATGTAGCGTTCATTATGTGGCGTTCATTATGTGGCGTTCATTATGTGGCGTTCATTATGTGGCGTTCATTATGTGGCGTTCATTATGTGGCGTTCATTATGTGGCGTTCATTATGTGGCGTTCATTATGTGGCGTTCATTATGTGGCGTTCATTATGTGGCGTTCATTATGTGGCGTTCATTATGTGGCGTTCATTATGTGGCGTTCATTATGTGGCGTTCATTATGTGGCGTTCATTATGTGGCGTTCATTATGTAGCGTTCATTATGTGGCGTTCATTATGTGGCGTTCATTATGTGGCGTTCATTATGTGGCGTTCATTATGTGGCGTTCATTATGTGGCGTTCATTATGTAGCGTTCATTATGTGGCGTTCATTATGTGGAGTTCATTATGTGGCGTTCATTATGTGGCGTTCATTATGTAGTGTTCATTATGTGGCGTTCATTATGTGGCGTTCATTATGTGGCGTTCATTATGTGGCGTTCATTATGTAGTGTTCATGATGTGGCGTTCATGATGTGGCGTTCATGATGTGGTGTTCATGATGTGGCGTTCATGATGTGGCGTTCATGATGTGGCGTTCATGATGTGGCGTTCATTATGTGGCGTTCATTATGTGGCGTTCATTATGTGGCGTTCATTATGTGGCGTTCATTATGTGGCGTTCATTATGTGGCGTTCATTATGTGGCGTTCATTATGTGGCGTTCATGATGTAGTGTTCATTATGTGGTGTTCATGATGTGGCGTTCATGATGTAGTGTTCATTATGTAGTGTTCATTATGTGGTGTTCATTATGTGGTGTTCATTATGTAGTGTTCATGATGTGGCGTTCATGATGTGGCGTTCATTATGTGGCGTTCATTATGTGGTGTTCATGATGTGGTGTTCATGATGTGGTGTTCATTATGTGGTGTTCATTATGTGGCGTTCATTATGTGGCGTTCATTATGTAGCGTTCATTATGTAGTGTTCATTATGTGGCGTTCATTATGTGGCGTTCATTATGTAGTGTTCATTATGTGGCGTTCATTATGTGGCGTTCATTATGTGGTGTTCATTATGTGGTGTTCATTATGTGGCGTTCATTATGTAGCGTTCATTATGTGGTGTTCATTATGTGGCGTTCATTATGTGGCGTTCATTATGTGGCGTTCATTATGTGGCGTTCATTATGTGGCGTTCATTATGTAGTGTTCATTATGTGGCGTTCATTATGTGGTGTTCATTATGTAGTGTTCATTATGTGGTGTTCATTATGTGGCGTTCATTATGTAGCGTTCATTATGTGGTGTTCATTATGTGGCGTTCATTATGTGGTGTTCATTATGTGGCGTTCATTATGTAGTGTTCATTATGTGGCGTTCATTATGTGGTGTTCATTATGTGGTGTTCATTATGTGGCGTTCATTATGTGGTGTTCATTATGTGGTGTTCATTATGTGGTGTTCATTATGTGGCGTTCATTATGTAGCGTTCATTATGTGGCGTTCATTATGTGGCGTTCATTATGTAGCGTTCATTATGTGGCGTTCATTATGTAGCGTTCATTATGTGGCGTTCATTATGTGGCGTTCATTATGTGGCGTTCATTATGTGGCGTTCATTATGTGGCGTTCATTATGTGGTGTTCATTATGTAGTGTTCATTACGTAGCGTTCATTATGTGGCGTTCATTATGTAGTGTTCATTATGTGGCGTTCATTATGTGGTGTTCATTATGTAGTGTTCATTATGTAGTGTTCATTATGTGGCGTTCATTATGTGGCGTTCATTATGTGGCGTTCATTATGTAGCGTTCATTATGTGGCGTTCATTATGTGGCGTTCATTATGTGGCGTTCATTATGTGGCGTTCATTATGTGGCGTTCATTATGTGGCGTTCATTATGTGGCGTTCATTATGTAGCGTTCATTATGTGGCGTTCATTATGTGGCGTTCATTATGTAGCGTTCATTATGTAGTGTTCATTATGTAGTGTTCATTATGTAGTGTTCATTATGTAGTGTTCATTATGTGGCGTTCATTATGTAGTGTTCATTATGTGGCGTTCATTATGTGGCGTTCATTATGTAGCGTTCATTATGTGGCGTTCATTATGTGGCGTTCATTATGTGGCGTTCATTATGTGGCGTTCATTATGTGGCGTTCATTATGTAGTGTTCATTATGTGGCGTTCATTATGTGGCGTTCATTATGTGGCGTTCATTATGTGGCGTTCATTATGTGGCGTTCATTATGTGGCGTTCATTATGTAGCGTTCATTATGTGGCGTTCATTATGTGGAGTTCATTATGTGGCGTTCATTATGTGGCGTTCATTATGTAGTGTTCATTATGTGGCGTTCATTATGTGGCGTTCATTATGTGGCGTTCATTATGTGGCGTTCATTATGTAGTGTTCATTATGTGGCGTTCATGATGTGGCGTTCATGATGTGGTGTTCATGATGTGGCGTTCATGATGTGGCGTTCATGATGTGGCGTTCATGATGTGGCGTTCATTATGTGGCGTTCATTATGTGGCGTTCATTATGTGGCGTTCATTATGTGGCGTTCATTATGTGGCGTTCATTATGTGGCGTTCATTATGTGGCGTTCATTATGTGGCGTTCATTATGTGGCGTTCATGATGTAGTGTTCATTATGTGGTGTTCATTATGTGGCGTTCATGATGTAGTGTTCATTATGTAGTGTTCATTATGTGGTGTTCATTATGTGGTGTTCATTATGTAGTGTTCATGATGTGGCGTTCATGATGTGGCGTTCATTATGTGGCGTTCATTATGTGGTGTTCATGATGTGGTGTTCATGATGTGGTGTTCATTATGTGGTGTTCATTATGTGGCGTTCATGATGTGGCGTTCATTATGTGGCGTTCATTATGTGGTGTTCATGATGTGGTGTTCATGATGTGGTGTTCATTATGTGGCGTTCATTATGTGGCGTTCATTATGTGGCGTTCATTATGTAGTGTTCATTATGTGGCGTTCATTATGTGGTGTTCATTATGTAGTGTTCATTATGTGGTGTTCATTATGTGGCGTTCATTATGTAGCGTTCATTATGTGGTGTTCATTATGTAGCGTTCATTATGTGGCGTTCATTATGTGGCGTTCATTATGTGGCGTTCATTATGTGGCGTTCATTATGTGGCGTTCATTATGTGGTGTTCATTATGTAGTGTTCATTACGTAGCGTTCATTATGTGGCGTTCATTATGTAGTGTTCATTATGTGGCGTTCATTATGTGGTGTTCATTATGTAGTGTTCATTATGTAGTGTTCATTATGTGGCGTTCATTATGTGGCGTTCATTATGTGGCGTTCATTATGTAGCGTTCATTATGTGGCGTTCATTATGTGGCGTTCATTATGTGGCGTTCATTATGTGGCGTTCATTATGTGGCGTTCATTATGTGGCGTTCATTATGTGGCGTTCATTATGTAGCGTTCATTATGTGGCGTTCATTATGTGGCGTTCATTATGTAGCGTTCATTATGTAGTGTTCATTATGTAGTGTTCATTATGTAGTGTTCATTATGTAGTGTTCATTATGTGGCGTTCATTATGTAGTGTTCATTATGTGGCGTTCATTATGTGGCGTTCATTATGTAGCGTTCATTATGTGGCGTTCATTATGTGGCGTTCATTATGTGGCGTTCATTATGTGGCGTTCATTATGTGGCGTTCATTATGTAGTGTTCATTATGTGGCGTTCATTATGTGGCGTTCATTATGTGGCGTTCATTATGTGGCGTTCATTATGTGGCGTTCATTATGTGGCGTTCATTATGTAGCGTTCATTATGTGGCGTTCATTATGTGGAGTTCATTATGTGGCGTTCATTATGTGGCGTTCATTATGTAGTGTTCATTATGTGGCGTTCATTATGTGGCGTTCATTATGTGGCGTTCATTATGTGGCGTTCATTATGTAGTGTTCATTATGTGGCGTTCATGATGTGGCGTTCATGATGTGGTGTTCATGATGTGGCGTTCATGATGTGGCGTTCATGATGTGGCGTTCATGATGTGGCGTTCATTATGTGGCGTTCATTATGTGGCGTTCATTATGTGGCGTTCATTATGTGGCGTTCATTATGTGGCGTTCATTATGTGGCGTTCATTATGTGGCGTTCATTATGTGGCGTTCATTATGTGGCGTTCATGATGTAGTGTTCATTATGTGGTGTTCATTATGTGGCGTTCATGATGTAGTGTTCATTATGTAGTGTTCATTATGTGGTGTTCATTATGTGGTGTTCATTATGTAGTGTTCATGATGTGGCGTTCATGATGTGGCGTTCATTATGTGGCGTTCATTATGTGGTGTTCATGATGTGGTGTTCATGATGTGGTGTTCATTATGTGGTGTTCATTATGTGGCGTTCATGATGTGGCGTTCATTATGTGGCGTTCATTATGTGGTGTTCATGATGTGGTGTTCATGATGTGGTGTTCATTATGTGGCGTTCATTATGTGGCGTTCATTATGTGGCGTTCATTATGTAGTGTTCATTATGTGGCGTTCATTATGTGGTGTTCATTATGTAGTGTTCATTATGTGGTGTTCATTATGTGGCGTTCATTATGTAGCGTTCATTATGTGGTGTTCATTATGTGGCGTTCATTATGTGGTGTTCATTATGTGGCGTTCATTATGTAGTGTTCATTATGTGGCGTTCATTATGTGGTGTTCATTATGTGGTGTTCATTATGTAGCGTTCATTATGTGGTGTTCATTATGTGGTGTTCATTATGTAGTGTTCATTATGTGGCGTTCATTATGTAGCGTTCATTATGTGGCGTTCATTATGTGGCGTTCATTATGTAGCGTTCATTATGTGGCGTTCATTATGTAGCGTTCATTATGTGGCGTTCATTATGTGGCGTTCATTATGTGGCGTTCATTATGTGGCGTTCATTATGTGGCGTTCATTATGTGGTGTTCATTATGTAGTGTTCATTACGTAGCGTTCATTATGTGGCGTTCATTATGTAGTGTTCATTATGTGGCGTTCATTATGTGGTGTTCATTATGTAGTGTTCATTATGTAGTGTTCATTATGTGGCGTTCATTATGTGGCGTTCATTATGTGGCGTTCATTATGTAGCGTTCATTATGTGGCGTTCATTATGTGGCGTTCATTATGTGGCGTTCATTATGTGGCGTTCATTATGTGGCGTTCATTATGTGGCGTTCATTATGTGGCGTTCATTATGTGGCGTTCATTATGTGGCGTTCATTATGTAGCGTTCATTATGTAGTGTTCATTATGTAGTGTTCATTATGTAGTGTTCATTATGTAGTGTTCATTATGTGGCGTTCATTATGTAGTGTTCATTATGTGGCGTTCATTATGTGGCGTTCATTATGTAGCGTTCATTATGTGGCGTTCATTATGTGGCGTTCATTATGTGGCGTTCATTATGTGGCGTTCATTATGTGGCGTTCATTATGTAGTGTTCATTATGTGGCGTTCATTATGTGGCGTTCATTATGTGGCGTTCATTATGTGGCGTTCATTATGTGGCGTTCATTATGTGGCGTTCATTATGTAGCGTTCATTATGTGGCGTTCATTATGTGGAGTTCATTATGTGGCGTTCATTATGTGGCGTTCATTATGTAGTGTTCATTATGTGGCGTTCATTATGTGGCGTTCATTATGTGGCGTTCATTATGTGGCGTTCATTATGTAGTGTTCATTATGTGGCGTTCATGATGTGGCGTTCATGATGTGGTGTTCATGATGTGGCGTTCATGATGTGGCGTTCATGATGTGGCGTTCATTATGTGGCGTTCATTATGTGGCGTTCATTATGTGGCGTTCATTATGTGGCGTTCATTATGTGGCGTTCATTATGTGGCGTTCATTATGTGGCGTTCATTATGTGGCGTTCATTATGTGGCGTTCATTATGTGGCGTTCATGATGTAGTGTTCATTATGTGGTGTTCATTATGTGGCGTTCATGATGTAGTGTTCATTATGTAGTGTTCATTATGTGGTGTTCATTATGTGGTGTTCATTATGTAGTGTTCATGATGTGGCGTTCATGATGTGGCGTTCATTATGTGGCGTTCATTATGTGGTGTTCATGATGTGGTGTTCATGATGTGGTGTTCATTATGTGGTGTTCATTATGTGGCGTTCATTATGTGGCGTTCATTATGTAGCGTTCATTATGTAGTGTTCATTATGTGGCGTTCATTATGTGGCGTTCATTATGTAGTGTTCATTATGTGGCGTTCATTATGTGGCGTTCATTATGTAGTGTTCATTATGTGGTGTTCATTATGTGGCGTTCATTATGTAGCGTTCATTATGTGGTGTTCATTATGTGGCGTTCATTATGTGGCGTTCATTATGTGGCGTTCATTATGTGGCGTTCATTATGTGGCGTTCATTATGTAGTGTTCATTATGTGGCGTTCATTATGTGGTGTTCATTATGTAGTGTTCATTATGTGGTGTTCATTATGTGGCGTTCATTATGTAGCGTTCATTATGTGGTGTTCATTATGTGGCGTTCATTATGTGGTGTTCATTATGTGGCGTTCATTATGTAGTGTTCATTATGTGGCGTTCATTATGTGGTGTTCATTATGTGGTGTTCATTATGTAGCGTTCATTATGTGGTGTTCATTATGTGGTGTTCATTATGTAGCGTTCATTATGTGGCGTTCATTATGTGGCGTTCATTATGTGGCGTTCATTATGTGGCGTTCATTATGTGGCGTTCATTATGTGGCGTTCATTATGTGGCGTTCATTATGTAGCGTTCATTATGTGGCGTTCATTATGTGGCGTTCATTATGTAGCGTTCATTATGTAGTGTTCATTATGTAGTGTTCATTATGTAGTGTTCATTATGTAGTGTTCATTATGTGGCGTTCATTATGTAGTGTTCATTATGTGGCGTTCATTATGTGGCGTTCATTATGTAGCGTTCATTATGTGGCGTTCATTATGTGGCGTTCATTATGTGGCGTTCATTATGTGGCGTTCATTATGTGGCGTTCATTATGTAGTGTTCATTATGTGGCGTTCATTATGTGGCGTTCATTATGTGGCGTTCATTATGTGGCGTTCATTATGTGGCGTTCATTATGTGGCGTTCATTATGTAGCGTTCATTATGTGGCGTTCATTATGTGGAGTTCATTATGTGGCGTTCATTATGTGGCGTTCATTATGTAGTGTTCATTATGTGGCGTTCATTATGTGGCGTTCATTATGTGGCGTTCATTATGTGGCGTTCATTATGTAGTGTTCATTATGTGGCGTTCATGATGTGGCGTTCATGATGTGGTGTTCATGATGTGGCGTTCATGATGTGGCGTTCATGATGTGGCGTTCATGATGTGGCGTTCATTATGTGGCGTTCATTATGTGGCGTTCATTATGTGGCGTTCATTATGTGGCGTTCATTATGTGGCGTTCATTATGTGGCGTTCATTATGTGGTGTTCATTATGTGGTGTTCATTATGTAGCGTTCATTATGTGGTGTTCATTATGTGGTGTTCATTATGTAGTGTTCATTATGTAGTGTTCATTATGTAGTGTTCATTATGTGGCGTTCATTATGTAGTGTTCATTATGTGGCGTTCATTATGTAGTGTTCATTATGTGGCGTTCATTATGTAGCGTTCATTATGTGGCGTTCATGATGTGGCGTTCATGATGTGGCGTTCATGATGTGGCGTTCATGATGTGGCGTTCATGATGTGGCGTTCATGATGTGGCGTTCATTATGTGGCGTTCATTATGTGGCGTTCATTATGTGGCGTTCATTATGTGGCGTTCATTATGTGGCGTTCATTATGTGGCGTTCATTATGTGGCGTTCATTATGTGGCGTTCATTATGTGGCGTTCATTATGTAGCGTTCATTATGTGGCGTTCATTATGTGGTGTTCATTATGTAGTGTTCATTATGTGGCGTTCATTATGTAGTGTTCATTATGTGGCGTTCATTATGTGGCGTTCATGATGTGGCGTTCATGATGTGGCGTTCATGATGTGGTGTTCATGATGTGGTGTTCATGATGTGGTGTTCATGATGTGGTGTTCATTATGTGGCGTTCATTATGTAGCGTTCATTATGTGGCGTTCATTATGTGGCGTTCATTATGTGGCGTTCATTATGTAGTGTTCATTATGTGGCGTTCATTATGTGGCGTTCATTATGTAGTGTTCATTATGTGGTGTTCATTATGTAGTGTTCATTATGTGGCGTTCATTATGTGGCGTTCATTATGTAGCGTTCATTATGTGGCGTTCATTATGTGGCGTTCATTATGTAGCGTTCATTATGTGGCGTTCATTATGTGGCGTTCATTATGTGGCGTTCATTATGTGGCGTTCATTATGTGGCGTTCATTATGTGGCGTTCATTATGTGGCGTTCATTATGTGGCGTTCATTATGTGGCGTTCATTATGTGGCGTTCATTATGTGGCGTTCATTATGTGGCGTTCATTATGTGGCGTTCATTATGTGGCGTTCATTATGTGGCGTTCATTATGTGGCGTTCATTATGTGGCGTTCATTATGTGGCGTTCATTATGTGGCGTTCATTATGTAGTGTTCATTATGTGGCGTTCATTATGTGGCGTTCATTATGTGGCGTTCATTATGTGGCGTTCATTATGTGGCGTTCATTATGTGGCGTTCATTATGTAGCGTTCATTATGTGGCGTTCATTATGTGGAGTTCATTATGTGGCGTTCATTATGTGGCGTTCATTATGTAGTGTTCATTATGTGGCGTTCATTATGTGGCGTTCATTATGTGGCGTTCATTATGTGGCGTTCATTATGTAGTGTTCATGATGTGGCGTTCATGATGTGGCGTTCATGATGTGGTGTTCATGATGTGGCGTTCATGATGTGGCGTTCATGATGTGGCGTTCATGATGTGGCGTTCATTATGTGGCGTTCATTATGTGGCGTTCATTATGTGGCGTTCATTATGTGGCGTTCATTATGTGGCGTTCATTATGTGGCGTTCATTATGTGGCGTTCATTATGTGGCGTTCATGATGTAGTGTTCATTATGTGGTGTTCATGATGTGGCGTTCATGATGTAGTGTTCATTATGTAGTGTTCATTATGTGGTGTTCATTATGTGGTGTTCATGATGTAGTGTTCATGATGTGGCGTTCATGATGTGGCGTTCATTATGTGGCGTTCATTATGTGGTGTTCATGATGTGGTGTTCATGATGTGGTGTTCATTATGTGGTGTTCATTATGTGGCGTTCATTATGTGGCGTTCATTATGTAGCGTTCATTATGTAGTGTTCATTATGTGGCGTTCATTATGTGGCGTTCATTATGTAGTGTTCATTATGTGGCGTTCATTATGTGGCGTTCATTATGTAGTGTTCATTATGTGGTGTTCATTATGTGGCGTTCATTATGTAGCGTTCATTATGTGGTGTTCATTATGTGGCGTTCATTATGTGGCGTTCATTATGTGGCGTTCATTATGTGGCGTTCATTATGTGGCGTTCATTATGTAGTGTTCATTATGTGGCGTTCATTATGTGGTGTTCATTATGTAGTGTTCATTATGTGGTGTTCATTATGTGGCGTTCATTATGTAGCGTTCATTATGTGGTGTTCATTATGTGGCGTTCATTATGTGGTGTTCATTATGTGGCGTTCATTATGTAGTGTTCATTATGTGGCGTTCATTATGTGGTGTTCATTATGTGGTGTTCATTATGTAGCGTTCATTATGTGGTGTTCATTATGTGGTGTTCATTATGTAGTGTTCATTATGTGGCGTTCATTATGTAGCGTTCATTATGTGGCGTTCATTATGTGGCGTTCATTATGTAGCGTTCATTATGTGGCGTTCATTATGTAGCGTTCATTATGTGGCGTTCATTATGTGGCGTTCATTATGTGGCGTTCATTATGTGGCGTTCATTATGTGGCGTTCATTATGTGGTGTTCATTATGTAGTGTTCATTATGTAGTGTTCATTATGTGGCGTTCATTATGTGGCGTTCATTATGTGGCGTTCATTATGTAGCGTTCATTATGTGGCGTTCATTATGTGGCGTTCATTATGTGGCGTTCATTATGTGGCGTTCATTATGTGGCGTTCATTATGTGGCGTTCATTATGTGGCGTTCATTATGTAGCGTTCATTATGTGGCGTTCATTATGTGGCGTTCATTATGTAGCGTTCATTATGTAGTGTTCATTATGTAGTGTTCATTATGTAGTGTTCATTATGTAGT
Organism: Salvelinus alpinus; assembly: GCF_045679555.1. Taxonomy (NCBI): domain Eukaryota; kingdom Metazoa; phylum Chordata; class Actinopteri; order Salmoniformes; family Salmonidae; genus Salvelinus; species Salvelinus alpinus. The sequence goes on from NW_027256035.1 coordinate 102,740, forward strand.
GTTCATTATGTGGCGTTCATTATGTAGTGTTCATTATGTGGCGTTCATTATGTGGCGTTCATTATGTAGCGTTCATTATGTGGCGTTCATTATGTGGCGTTCATTATGTGGCGTTCATTATGTGGCGTTCATTATGTGGCGTTCATTATGTAGTGTTCATTATGTGGCGTTCATTATGTGGCGTTCATTATGTGGCGTTCATTATGTGGCGTTCATTATGTGGCGTTCATTATGTGGCGTTCATTATGTAGCGTTCATTATGTGGCGTTCATTATGTGGAGTTCATTATGTGGCGTTCATTATGTGGCGTTCATTATGTAGTGTTCATTATGTGGCGTTCATTATGTGGCGTTCATTATGTGGCGTTCATTATGTGGCGTTCATTATGTAGTGTTCATTATGTGGCGTTCATGATGTGGCGTTCATGATGTGGCGTTCATGATGTGGCGTTCATGATGTGGCGTTCATGATGTGGCGTTCATGATGTGGCGTTCATTATGTGGCGTTCATTATGTGGCGTTCATTATGTGGCGTTCATTATGTGGCGTTCATTATGTGGCGTTCATTATGTGGCGTTCATTATGTGGCGTTCATTATGTGGCGTTCATTATGTGGCGTTCATGATGTAGTGTTCATTATGTGGTGTTCATTATGTGGCGTTCATGATGTAGTGTTCATTATGTAGTGTTCATTATGTGGTGTTCATTATGTGGTGTTCATTATGTAGTGTTCATGATGTGGCGTTCATGATGTGGCGTTCATTATGTGGCGTTCATTATGTGGTGTTCATGATGTGGTGTTCATGATGTGGTGTTCATTATGTGGTGTTCATTATGTGGCGTTCATGATGTGGCGTTCATTATGTGGCGTTCATTATGTGGTGTTCATGATGTGGTGTTCATGATGTGGTGTTCATTATGTGGCGTTCATTATGTGGCGTTCATTATGTGGCGTTCATTATGTAGTGTTCATTATGTGGCGTTCATTATGTGGTGTTCATTATGTAGTGTTCATTATGTGGTGTTCATTATGTGGCGTTCATTATGTAGCGTTCATTATGTGGTGTTCATTATGTGGCGTTCATTATGTGGTGTTCATTATGTGGCGTTCATTATGTAGTGTTCATTATGTGGCGTTCATTATGTGGTGTTCATTATGTGGTGTTCATTATGTAGCGTTCATTATGTGGTGTTCATTATGTGGTGTTCATTATGTAGTGTTCATTATGTGGCGTTCATTATGTAGCGTTCATTATGTGGCGTTCATTATGTGGCGTTCATTATGTAGCGTTCATTATGTGGCGTTCATTATGTAGCGTTCATTATGTGGCGTTCATTATGTGGCGTTCATTATGTGGCGTTCATTATGTGGCGTTCATTATGTGGCGTTCATTATGTGGTGTTCATTATGTAGTGTTCATTACGTAGCGTTCATTATGTGGCGTTCATTATGTAGTGTTCATTATGTGGCGTTCATTATGTGGTGTTCATTATGTAGTGTTCATTATGTAGTGTTCATTATGTGGCGTTCATTATGTGGCGTTCATTATGTGGCGTTCATTATGTAGCGTTCATTATGTGGCGTTCATTATGTGGCGTTCATTATGTGGCGTTCATTATGTGGCGTTCATTATGTGGCGTTCATTATGTGGCGTTCATTATGTGGCGTTCATTATGTAGCGTTCATTATGTGGCGTTCATTATGTGGCGTTCATTATGTAGCGTTCATTATGTAGTGTTCATTATGTAGTGTTCATTATGTAGTGTTCATTATGTAGTGTTCATTATGTGGCGTTCATTATGTAGTGTTCATTATGTGGCGTTCATTATGTGGCGTTCATTATGTAGCGTTCATTATGTGGCGTTCATTATGTGGCGTTCATTATGTGGCGTTCATTATGTGGCGTTCATTATGTGGCGTTCATTATGTAGTGTTCATTATGTGGCGTTCATTATGTGGCGTTCATTATGTGGCGTTCATTATGTGGCGTTCATTATGTGGCGTTCATTATGTGGCGTTCATTATGTAGCGTTCATTATGTGGCGTTCATTATGTGGAGTTCATTATGTGGCGTTCATTATGTGGCGTTCATTATGTAGTGTTCATTATGTGGCGTTCATTATGTGGCGTTCATTATGTGGCGTTCATTATGTGGCGTTCATTATGTAGTGTTCATTATGTGGCGTTCATGATGTGGCGTTCATGATGTGGTGTTCATGATGTGGCGTTCATGATGTGGCGTTCATGATGTGGCGTTCATGATGTGGCGTTCATTATGTGGCGTTCATTATGTGGCGTTCATTATGTGGCGTTCATTATGTGGCGTTCATTATGTGGCGTTCATTATGTGGCGTTCATTATGTGGCGTTCATTATGTGGCGTTCATTATGTGGCGTTCATGATGTAGTGTTCATTATGTGGTGTTCATTATGTGGCGTTCATGATGTAGTGTTCATTATGTAGTGTTCATTATGTGGTGTTCATTATGTGGTGTTCATTATGTAGTGTTCATGATGTGGCGTTCATGATGTGGCGTTCATTATGTGGCGTTCATTATGTGGTGTTCATGATGTGGTGTTCATGATGTGGTGTTCATTATGTGGTGTTCATTATGTGGCGTTCATTATGTGGCGTTCATTATGTAGCGTTCATTATGTAGTGTTCATTATGTGGCGTTCATTATGTGGCGTTCATTATGTAGTGTTCATTATGTGGCGTTCATTATGTGGCGTTCATTATGTAGTGTTCATTATGTGGTGTTCATTATGTGGCGTTCATTATGTAGCGTTCATTATGTGGTGTTCATTATGTGGCGTTCATTATGTGGCGTTCATTATGTGGCGTTCATTATGTGGCGTTCATTATGTGGCGTTCATTATGTAGTGTTCATTATGTGGCGTTCATTATGTGGTGTTCATTATGTAGTGTTCATTATGTGGTGTTCATTATGTGGCGTTCATTATGTAGCGTTCATTATGTGGTGTTCATTATGTGGCGTTCATTATGTGGTGTTCATTATGTGGCGTTCATTATGTAGTGTTCATTATGTGGCGTTCATTATGTGGTGTTCATTATGTGGTGTTCATTATGTAGCGTTCATTATGTGGTGTTCATTATGTGGTGTTCATTATGTAGCGTTCATTATGTGGCGTTCATTATGTGGCGTTCATTATGTGGCGTTCATTATGTGGCGTTCATTATGTGGCGTTCATTATGTGGCGTTCATTATGTGGCGTTCATTATGTAGCGTTCATTATGTGGCGTTCATTATGTGGCGTTCATTATGTAGCGTTCATTATGTAGTGTTCATTATGTAGTGTTCATTATGTAGTGTTCATTATGTAGTGTTCATTATGTGGCGTTCATTATGTAGTGTTCATTATGTGGCGTTCATTATGTGGCGTTCATTATGTAGCGTTCATTATGTGGCGTTCATTATGTGGCGTTCATTATGTGGCGTTCATTATGTGGCGTTCATTATGTGGCGTTCATTATGTAGTGTTCATTATGTGGCGTTCATTATGTGGCGTTCATTATGTGGCGTTCATTATGTGGCGTTCATTATGTGGCGTTCATTATGTGGCGTTCATTATGTAGCGTTCATTATGTGGCGTTCATTATGTGGAGTTCATTATGTGGCGTTCATTATGTGGCGTTCATTATGTAGTGTTCATTATGTGGCGTTCATTATGTGGCGTTCATTATGTGGCGTTCATTATGTGGCGTTCATTATGTAGTGTTCATTATGTGGCGTTCATGATGTGGCGTTCATGATGTGGTGTTCATGATGTGGCGTTCATGATGTGGCGTTCATGATGTGGCGTTCATGATGTGGCGTTCATTATGTGGCGTTCATTATGTGGCGTTCATTATGTGGCGTTCATTATGTGGCGTTCATTATGTGGCGTTCATTATGTGGCGTTCATTATGTGGCGTTCATTATGTGGCGTTCATGATGTAGTGTTCATTATGTGGTGTTCATTATGTGGCGTTCATGATGTAGTGTTCATTATGTAGTGTTCATTATGTGGTGTTCATTATGTGGTGTTCATTATGTAGTGTTCATGATGTGGCGTTCATGATGTGGCGTTCATTATGTGGCGTTCATTATGTGGTGTTCATGATGTGGTGTTCATGATGTGGTGTTCATTATGTGGTGTTCATTATGTGGCGTTCATGATGTGGCGTTCATTATGTGGCGTTCATTATGTGGTGTTCATGATGTGGTGTTCATGATGTGGTGTTCATTATGTGGCGTTCATTATGTGGCGTTCATTATGTGGCGTTCATTATGTAGTGTTCATTATGTGGCGTTCATTATGTGGTGTTCATTATGTAGTGTTCATTATGTGGTGTTCATTATGTGGCGTTCATTATGTAGCGTTCATTATGTGGTGTTCATTATGTGGCGTTCATTATGTGGTGTTCATTATGTGGCGTTCATTATGTAGTGTTCATTATGTGGCGTTCATTATGTGGTGTTCATTATGTGGTGTTCATTATGTAGCGTTCATTATGTGGTGTTCATTATGTGGTGTTCATTATGTAGTGTTCATTATGTGGCGTTCATTATGTAGCGTTCATTATGTGGCGTTCATTATGTGGCGTTCATTATGTAGCGTTCATTATGTGGCGTTCATTATGTAGCGTTCATTATGTGGCGTTCATTATGTGGCGTTCATTATGTGGCGTTCATTATGTGGCGTTCATTATGTGGCGTTCATTATGTGGTGTTCATTATGTAGTGTTCATTACGTAGCGTTCATTATGTGGCGTTCATTATGTAGTGTTCATTATGTGGCGTTCATTATGTGGTGTTCATTATGTAGTGTTCATTATGTAGTGTTCATTATGTGGCGTTCATTATGTGGCGTTCATTATGTGGCGTTCATTATGTAGCGTTCATTATGTGGCGTTCATTATGTGGCGTTCATTATGTGGCGTTCATTATGTGGCGTTCATTATGTGGCGTTCATTATGTGGCGTTCATTATGTGGCGTTCATTATGTAGCGTTCATTATGTGGCGTTCATTATGTGGCGTTCATTATGTAGCGTTCATTATGTAGTGTTCATTATGTAGTGTTCATTATGTAGTGTTCATTATGTAGTGTTCATTATGTGGCGTTCATTATGTAGTGTTCATTATGTGGCGTTCATTATGTGGCGTTCATTATGTAGCGTTCATTATGTGGCGTTCATTATGTGGCGTTCATTATGTGGCGTTCATTATGTGGCGTTCATTATGTGGCGTTCATTATGTGGCGTTCATTATGTAGTGTTCATTATGTGGCGTTCATTATGTGGCGTTCATTATGTGGCGTTCATTATGTGGCGTTCATTATGTGGCGTTCATTATGTGGCGTTCATTATGTAGCGTTCATTATGTGGCGTTCATTATGTGGAGTTCATTATGTGGCGTTCATTATGTGGCGTTCATTATGTAGTGTTCATTATGTGGCGTTCATTATGTGGCGTTCATTATGTGGCGTTCATTATGTGGCGTTCATTATGTAGTGTTCATTATGTGGCGTTCATGATGTGGCGTTCATGATGTGGTGTTCATGATGTGGCGTTCATGATGTGGCGTTCATGATGTGGCGTTCATGATGTGGCGTTCATTATGTGGCGTTCATTATGTGGCGTTCATTATGTGGCGTTCATTATGTGGCGTTCATTATGTGGCGTTCATTATGTGGCGTTCATTATGTGGCGTTCATTATGTGGCGTTCATTATGTGGCGTTCATGATGTAGTGTTCATTATGTGGTGTTCATTATGTGGCGTTCATGATGTAGTGTTCATTATGTAGTGTTCATTATGTGGTGTTCATTATGTGGTGTTCATTATGTAGTGTTCATGATGTGGCGTTCATGATGTGGCGTTCATTATGTGGCGTTCATTATGTGGTGTTCATGATGTGGTGTTCATGATGTGGTGTTCATTATGTGGTGTTCATTATGTGGCGTTCATTATGTGGCGTTCATTATGTAGCGTTCATTATGTAGTGTTCATTATGTGGCGTTCATTATGTGGCGTTCATTATGTAGTGTTCATTATGTGGCGTTCATTATGTGGCGTTCATTATGTAGTGTTCATTATGTGGTGTTCATTATGTGGCGTTCATTATGTAGCGTTCATTATGTGGTGTTCATTATGTGGCGTTCATTATGTGGCGTTCATTATGTGGCGTTCATTATGTGGCGTTCATTATGTGGCGTTCATTATGTAGTGTTCATTATGTGGCGTTCATTATGTGGTGTTCATTATGTAGTGTTCATTATGTGGTGTTCATTATGTGGCGTTCATTATGTAGCGTTCATTATGTGGTGTTCATTATGTGGCGTTCATTATGTGGTGTTCATTATGTGGCGTTCATTATGTAGTGTTCATTATGTGGCGTTCATTATGTGGTGTTCATTATGTGGTGTTCATTATGTAGCGTTCATTATGTGGTGTTCATTATGTGGTGTTCATTATGTAGCGTTCATTATGTAGCGTTCATTATGTGGCGTTCATTATGTGGCGTTCATTATGTAGTGTTCATTATGTGGCGTTCATTATGTAGCGTTCATTATGTGGCGTTCATTATGTGGCGTTCATTATGTGGCGTTCATTATGTGGCGTTCATTATGTGGTGTTCATTATGTAGTGTTCATTACGTAGCGTTCATTACGTGGCGTTCATTACGTGGCGTTCATTATGTAGTGTTCATTATGTGGCGTTCATTATGTGGTGTTCATTATGTAGTGTTCATTATGTAGTGTTCATTATGTGGCGTTCATTATGTGGCGTTCATTATGTGGCGTTCATTATGTAGCGTTCATTATGTGGCGTTCATTATGTGGCGTTCATTATGTGGCGTTCATTATGTGGCGTTCATTATGTGGCGTTCATTATGTGGCGTTCATTATGTGGCGTTCATTATGTGGCGTTCATTATGTAGCGTTCATTATGTGGCGTTCATTATGTGGCGTTCATTATGTAGCGTTCATTATGTAGTGTTCATTATGTAGTGTTCATTATGTAGTGTTCATTATGTAGTGTTCATTATGTGGCGTTCATTATGTAGTGTTCATTATGTGGCGTTCATTATGTGGCGTTCATTATGTAGCGTTCATTATGTGGCGTTCATTATGTGGCGTTCATTATGTGGCGTTCATTATGTGGCGTTCATTATGCATTGTCGGAACTAGAAGCACAAGCATTTCGCTACACTCGCATTAACATCTGCTAACCATGTGTATGTGACTAATAAATTTGATTTGATTTGATTTTGATTTGATTATGTGGCATTCATTATGTGGCGTTCATTATGTGGCGTTCATTATGTGGCGTTCATTATGTGGTGTTCATGATGTGGCGTTCATTATGTGGCGTTCATTATGTGGCGTTCATTATGTGGCGTTCATTATGTAGTGTTCATTATGTGGCGTTCATTATGTGGCGTTCATTATGTGGCGTTCATTATGTGGCGTTCATTATGTGGCGTTCATTATGTGGCGTTCATTATGTAGTGTTCATTATGTGGCGTTCATTATGTAGTGTTCATTATGTGGTGTTCATTATGTAGTGTTCATTATGTGGCGTTCATTATGTGGCGTTCATTATGTGGCGTTCATTATGTGGCGTTCATTATGTGGCGTTCATTATGTGGCGTTCATTATGTGGTGTTCATTATGTAGTGTTCATTATGTGGCGTTCATTATGTAGTGTTCATTATGTGGCGTTCATTATGTGGCGTTCATTATGTGGCGTTCATTATGTAGCGTTCATTATGTGGCGTTCATTATGTGGTGTTCATTATGTGGCGTTCATTATGTGGCGTTCATTATGTGGCGTTCATTATGTAGTGTTCATTATGTGGCGTTCATTATGTGGCGTTCATTATGTGGCGTTCATTATGTAGTGTTCATGATGTGGCGTTCATGATGTGGCGTTCATGATGTGGCGTTCATGATGTGGCGTTCATGATGTGGCGTTCATGATGTGGCGTTCATTATGTGGCGTTCATTATGTGGCGTTCATTATGTGGCGTTCATTATGTGGCGTTCATTATGTGGCGTTCATTATGTGGCGTTCATTATGTGGCGTTCATTATGTGGCGTTCATTATGTGGCGTTCATTATGTGGCGTTCATTATGTGGCGTTCATTATGTGGCGTTCATTATGTAGCGTTCATTATGTAGCGTTCATTATGTGGCGTTCATTATGTGGCGTTCATTATGTGGCGTTCATTATGTGGCGTTCATTATGTGGCGTTCATTATGTGGCGTTCATTATGTGGCGTTCATTATGTAGCGTTCATTATGTGGCGTTCATTATGTGGCGTTCATTATGTAGTGTTCATTATGTGGCGTTCATTATGTGGTGTTCATTATGTGGTGTTCATGATGTGGTGTTCATGATGTGGCGTTCATGATGTGGCGTTCATGATGTGGCGTTCATGATGTGGCGTTCATGATGTGGCGTTCATTATGTGGCGTTCATTATGTGGCGTTCATTATGTGGCGTTCATTATGTGGCGTTCATTATGTGGCGTTCATTATGTGGCGTTCATTATGTGGCGTTCATGATGTAGTGTTCATTATGTGGTGTTCATTATGTGGCGTTCATGATGTAGTGTTCATTATGTAGTGTTCATTATGTGGTGTTCATTATGTAGTGTTCATGATGTGGCGTTCATGATGTAGTGTTCATGATGTGGCGTTCATGATGTGGCGTTCATGATGTGGCGTTCATGATGTGGTGTTCATTATGTGGTGTTCCTGATGTGGTGTTCATTATGTGGTGTTCATTATGTGGCGTTCATTATGTAGCGTTCATTATGTAGTGTTCATTATGTGGCGTTCATTATGTGGCGTTCATTATGTAGTGTTCATTATGTGGCGTTCATTATGTGGTGTTCATTATGTAGTGTTCATTATGTGGTGTTCATTATGTGGCGTTCATTATGTAGCGTTCATTATGTGGTGTTCATTATGTGGCGTTCATTATGTGGCGTTCATTATGTGGCGTTCATTATGTAGTGTTCATTATGTGGCGTTCATTATGTGGCGTTCATTATGTGGTGTTCATTATGTAGCGTTCATTATGTGGTGTTCATTATGTGGTGTTCATTATGTAGTGTTCATTATGTGGCGTTCATTATGTAGTGTTCATTATGTGGCGTTCATTATGTGGCGTTCATTATGTAGTGTTCATTATGTGGCGTTCATTATGTAGCGTTCATTATGTGGCGTTCATTATGTGGCGTTCATGATGTGGCGTTCATGATGTGGCGTTCATGATGTGGTGTTCATGATGTGGTGTTCATGATGTGGTGTTCATTATGTGGCGTTCATTATGTGGCGTTCATTATGTAGCGTTCATTATGTGGCGTTCATTATGTGGCGTTCATTATGTGGCGTTCATTATGTGGCGTTCATTATGTGGCGTTCATTATGTGGCGTTCATTATGTGGCGTTCATTATGTGGCGTTCATTATGTAGTGTTCATTATGTGGCGTTCATTATGTGGTGTTCATTATGTAGTGTTCATTATGTGGTGTCATTATGTGGCGTTCATTATGTAGCGTTCATTATGTGGCGTTCATTATGTGGCGTTCATTATGTGGCGTTCATGATGTGGCGTTCATGATGTGGTGTTCATGATGTGGTGTTCATGATGTGGTGTTCATTATGTGGCGTTCATTATGTGGCGTTCATTATGTAGCGTTCATTATGTGGCGTTCATTATGTGGCGTTCATTATGTGGCGTTCATTATGTGGCGTTCATTATGTGGCGTTCATTATGTGGCGTTCATTATGTGGCGTTCATTATGTGGCGTTCATTATGTAGCGTTCATTATGTGGCGTTCATTATGTGGCGTTCATTATGTAGCGTTCATTATGTAGTGTTCATTATGTAGTGTTCATTATGTAGTGTTCATTATGTAGTGTTCATTATGTGGCGTTCATTATGTAGTGTTCATTATGTGGCGTTCATTATGTGGCGTTCATTATGTAGCGTTCATTATGTGGCGTTCATTATGTGGCGTTCATTATGTGGCGTTCATTATGTGGCGTTCATTATGCATTGTCGGAACTAGAAGCACAAGCATTTCGCTACACTCGCATTAACATCTGCTAACCATGTGTATGTGACTAATAAATTTGATTTGATTTGATTTTGATTTGATTATGTGGCATTCATTATGTGGCGTTCATTATGTGGCGTTCATTATGTGGCGTTCATTATGTGGTGTTCATGATGTGGCGTTCATTATGTGGCGTTCATTATGTGGCGTTCATTATGTGGCGTTCATTATGTAGTGTTCATTATGTGGCGTTCATTATGTGGCGTTCATTATGTGGCGTTCATTATGTGGCGTTCATTATGTGGCGTTCATTATGTGGCGTTCATTATGTAGTGTTCATTATGTGGCGTTCATTATGTAGTGTTCATTATGTGGTGTTCATTATGTAGTGTTCATTATGTGGCGTTCATTATGTGGCGTTCATTATGTGGCGTTCATTATGTGGCGTTCATTATGTGGCGTTCATTATGTGGCGTTCATTATGTGGTGTTCATTATGTAGTGTTCATTATGTGGCGTTCATTATGTAGTGTTCATTATGTGGCGTTCATTATGTGGCGTTCATTATGTAGTGTTCATTATGTGGCGTTCATTATGTAGTGTTCATTATGTGGTGTTCATTATGTAGTGTTCATTATGTGGCGTTCATTATGTGGCGTTCATTATGTGGCGTTCATTATGTGGCGTTCATTATGTGGCGTTCATTATGTGGCGTTCATTATGTGGTGTTCATTATGTAGTGTTCATTATGTGGCGTTCATTATGTAGTGTTCATTATGTGGCGTTCATTATGTGGTGTTCATTATGTGGCGTTCATTATGTAGCGTTCATTATGTGGCGTTCATTATGTGGCGTTCATTATGTGGCGTTCATTATGTGGCGTTCATTATGTGGCGTTCATTATGTAGTGTTCATTATGTGGCGTTCATTATGTGGCGTTCATTATGTGGCGTTCATTATGTAGTGTTCATTATGTGGCGTTCATGATGTGGCGTTCATGATGTGGCGTTCATGATGTGGCGTTCATGATGTGGCGTTCATGATGTGGCGTTCATTATGTGGCGTTCATTATGTGGCGTTCATTATGTGGCGTTCATTATGTGGCGTTCATTATGTGGCGTTCATTATGTGGCGTTCATTATGTGGCGTTCATTATGTGGCGTTCATTATGTGGCGTTCATTATGTGGCGTTCATTATGTGGCGTTCATTATGTGGCGTTCATTATGTAGCGTTCATTATGTAGCGTTCATTATGTGGCGTTCATTATGTGGCGTTCATTATGTGGCGTTCATTATGTGGCGTTCATTATGTGGCGTTCATTATGTGGCGTTCATTATGTGGCGTTCATTATGTAGTGTTCATTATGTGGCGTTCATTATGTGGTGTTCATTATGTGGTGTTCATTATGTGGCGTTCATTATGTGGCGTTCATTATGTGGTGTTCATGATGTGGTGTTCATGATGTGGCGTTCATGATGTGGCGTTCATGATGTGGCGTTCATGATGTGGCGTTCATGATGTGGCGTTCATTATGTGGCGTTCATTATGTGGCGTTCATTATGTGGCGTTCATTATGTGGCGTTCATTATGTGGCGTTCATTATGTGGCGTTCATGATGTAGTGTTCATTATGTGGTGTTCATTATGTGGCGTTCATGATGTAGTGTTCATTATGTAGTGTTCATTATGTGGTGTTCATTATGTAGTGTTCATGATGTGGCGTTCATGATGTAGTGTTCATGATGTGGCGTTCATGATGTGGCGTTCATGATGTGGCGTTCATTATGTGGTGTTCATTATGTGGTGTTCCTGATGTGGTGTTCATTATGTGGTGTTCATTATGTGGCGTTCATTATGTAGCGTTCATTATGTAGTGTTCATTATGTGGCGTTCATTATGTGGCGTTCATTATGTAGTGTTCATTATGTGGCGTTCATTATGTGGTGTTCATTATGTAGTGTTCATTATGTGGTGTTCATTATGTGGCGTTCATTATGTACCGTTCATTATGTGGTGTTCATTATGTGGCGTTCATTATGTGGTGTTCATTATGTGGCGTTCATTATGTAGTGTTCATTATGTGGCGTTCATTATGTGGCGTTCATTATGTGGTGTTCATTATGTAGCGTTCATTATGTGGTGTTCATTATGTGGTGTTCATTATGTAGTGTTCATTATGTGGCGTTCATTATGTAGTGTTCATTATGTGGCGTTCATTATGTGGCGTTCATTATGTAGTGTTCATTATGTGGCGTTCATTATGTAGCGTTCATTATGTGGCGTTCATTATGTGGCGTTCATTATGTGGCGTTCATGATGTGGCGTTCATGATGTGGTGTTCATGATGTGGTGTTCATGATGTGGTGTTCATTATGTGGCGTTCATTATGTGGCGTTCATTATGTAGCGTTCATTATGTGGCGTTCATTATGTGGCGTTCATTATGTGGCGTTCATTATGTGGCGTTCATTATGTGGCGTTCATTATGTGGCGTTCATTATGTGGCGTTCATTATGTAGTGTTCATTATGTGGCGTTCATTATGTGGTGTTCATTATGTAGTGTTCATTATGTGGTGTTCATTATGTGGCGTTCATTATGTAGCGTTCATTATGTGGCGTTCATTATGTGGCGTTCATTATGTGGTGTTCATTATGTGGCGTTCATTATGTAGTGTTCATTATGTGGCGTTCATTATGTGGTGTTCATTATGTGGTGTTCATTATGTAGCGTTCATTATGTGGTGTTCATTATGTGGTGTTCATTATGTAGTGTTCATTATGTGGCGTTCATTATGTAGTGTTCATTATGTGGCGTTCATTATGTAGTGTTCATTATGTGGCGTTCATTATGTGGCGTTCATTATGTGGCGTTCATGATGTGGCGTTCATGATGTGGCGTTCATGATGTGGCGTTCATGATGTGGCGTTCATGATGTGGCGTTCATGATGTGGCGTTCATGATGTGGCGTTCATTATGTGGCGTTCATTATGTGGCGTTCATTATGTGGCGTTCATTATGTGGCGTTCATTATGTGGCGTTCATTATGTGGCGTTCATTATGTGGCGTTCATTATGTGGCGTTCATTATGTGGCGTTCATTATGTGGTGTTCATTATGTAGTGTTCATTATGTGGCGTTCATGATGTGGCGTTCATGATGTGGCGTTCATGATGTGGTGTTCATGATGTGGTGTTCATGATGTGGTGTTCATTATGTGGCGTTCATTATGTGGCGTTCATTATGTAGCGTTCATTATGTGGCGTTCATTATGTGGCGTTCATTATGTGGCGTTCATTATGTGGCGTTCATTATGTAGTGTTCATTATGTGGCGTTCATTATGTGGCGTTCATTATGTAGTGTTCATTATGTGGTGTTCATTATGTAGTGTTCATTATGTGGCGTTCATTATGTGGCGTTCATTATGTAGCGTTCATTATGTGGCGTTCATTATGTGGCGTTCATTATGTAGCGTTCATTATGTGGCGTTCATTATGTGGCGTTCATTATGTGGCGTTCATTATGTGGCGTTCATTATGTGGCGTTCATTATGTGGCGTTCATTATGTGGCGTTCATTATGTGGCGTTCATTATGTGGCGTTCATTATGTGGCGTTCATTATGTGGCGTTCATTATGTGGCGTTCATTATGTGGCGTTCATTATGTGGCGTTCATTATGTAGCGTTCATTATGTGGCGTTCATTATGTGGCGTTCATTATGTGGCGTTCATTATGTGGCGTTCATTATGTGGCGTTCATTATGTGGCGTTCATTATGTAGCGTTCATTATGTGGCGTTCATTATGTGGTGTTCATTATGTGGCGTTCATTATGTGGCGTTCATTATGTGGCGTTCATTATGTAGCGTTCATTATGTGGCGTTCATTATGTGGCGTTCATTATGTGGCGTTCATTATGTGGCGTTCATTATGTGGCGTTCATTATGTGGCGTTCATTATGTAGTGTTCATTATGTGGCGTTCATTATGTGGCGTTCATTATGTAGCGTTCATTATGTGGCGTTCATTATGTGGCGTTCATTATGTGGCGTTCATTATGTGGCGTTCATTATGTGGCGTTCATTATGTGGCGTTCATTATGTGGCGTTCATTATGTGGCGTTCATTATGTGGCGTTCATTATGTGGCGTTCATTATGTAGTGTTCATTATGTGGCGTTCATTATGTGGTGTTCATTATGTAGTGTTCATTATGTGGCGTTCATTATGTGGTGTTCATTATGTGGTGTTCATGATGTGGTGTTCATGATGTGGCGTTCATGATGTGGCGTTCATGATGTGGCGTTCATGATGTGGCGTTCATGATGTGGCGTTCATTATGTGGCGTTCATTATGTGGCGTTCATTATGTGGCGTTCATTATGTGGCGTTCATTATGTGGCGTTCATTATGTGGCGTTCATGATGTAGTGTTCATTATGTGGTGTTCATTATGTGGCGTTCATGATGTAGTGTTCATTATGTAGTGTTCATTATGTGGTGTTCATTATGTAGTGTTCATGATGTGGCGTTCATGATGTAGTGTTCATGATGTGGCGTTCATGATGTGGCGTTCATGATGTGGCGTTCATTATGTGGTGTTCATTATGTGGTGTTCCTGATGTGGTGTTCATTATGTGGTGTTCATTATGTGGCGTTCATTATGTAGCGTTCATTATGTAGTGTTCATTATGTGGCGTTCATTATGTGGCGTTCATTATGTAGTGTTCATTATGTGGCGTTCATTATGTGGTGTTCATTATGTAGTGTTCATTATGTGGTGTTCATTATGTGGCGTTCATTATGTACCGTTCATTATGTGGTGTTCATTATGTGGCGTTCATTATGTGGTGTTCATTATGTGGCGTTCATTATGTAGTGTTCATTATGTGGCGTTCATTATGTGGCGTTCATTATGTGGTGTTCATTATGTAGCGTTCATTATGTGGTGTTCATTATGTGGTGTTCATTATGTAGTGTTCATTATGTGGCGTTCATTATGTAGTGTTCATTATGTGGCGTTCATTATGTGGCGTTCATTATGTAGTGTTCATTATGTGGCGTTCATTATGTAGCGTTCATTATGTGGCGTTCATTATGTGGCGTTCATTATGTGGCGTTCATGATGTGGCGTTCATGATGTGGTGTTCATGATGTGGTGTTCATGATGTGGTGTTCATTATGTGGCGTTCATTATGTGGCGTTCATTATGTAGCGTTCATTATGTGGCGTTCATTATGTGGCGTTCATTATGTGGCGTTCATTATGTGGCGTTCATTATGTGGCGTTCATTATGTGGCGTTCATTATGTGGCGTTCATTATGTGGCGTTCATTATGTAGTGTTCATTATGTGGCGTTCATTATGTGGTGTTCATTATGTAGTGTTCATTATGTGGTGTTCATTATGTGGCGTTCATTATGTAGCGTTCATTATGTGGCGTTCATTATGTGGCGTTCATTATGTGGTGTTCATTATGTGGCGTTCATTATGTAGTGTTCATTATGTGGCGTTCATTATGTGGTGTTCATTATGTGGTGTTCATTATGTAGCGTTCATTATGTGGTGTTCATTATGTGGTGTTCATTATGTAGTGTTCATTATGTGGCGTTCATTATGTAGTGTTCATTATGTGGCGTTCATTATGTAGTGTTCATTATGTGGCGTTCATTATGTGGCGTTCATTATGTGGCGTTCATGATGTGGCGTTCATGATGTGGCGTTCATGATGTGGCGTTCATGATGTGGCGTTCATGATGTGGCGTTCATGATGTGGCGTTCATTATGTGGCGTTCATTATGTGGCGTTCATTATGTGGCGTTCATTATGTGGCGTTCATTATGTGGCGTTCATTATGTGGCGTTCATTATGTGGCGTTCATTATGTGGCGTTCATTATGTGGCGTTCATTATGTGGCGTTCATTATGTGGTGTTCATTATGTAGTGTTCATTATGTGGCGTTCATGATGTGGCGTTCATGATGTGGCGTTCATGATGTGGCGTTCATGATGTGGTGTTCATGATGTGGTGTTCATTATGTGGCGTTCATTATGTGGCGTTCATTATGTAGCGTTCATTATGTGGCGTTCATTATGTGGCGTTCATTATGTGGCGTTCATTATGTGGCGTTCATTATGTAGTGTTCATTATGTGGCGTTCATTATGTGGCGTTCATTATGTAGTGTTCATTATGTGGTGTTCATTATGTAGTGTTCATTATGTAGTGTTCATTATGTGGCGTTCATTATGTGGCGTTCATTATGTAGTGTTCATTATGTGGCGTTCATTATGTGGCGTTCATTATGTAGCGTTCATTATGTGGCGTTCATTATGTGGCGTTCATTATGTGGCGTTCATTATGTGGCGTTCATTATGTGGCGTTCATTATGTGGCGTTCATTATGTGGCGTTCATTATGTGGCGTTCATTATGTGGCGTTCATTATGTGGCGTTCATTATGTGGCGTTCATTATGTGGCGTTCATTATATGTGGCGTTCATTATGTGGCGTTCATTATGTAGTGTTCATTATGTGGCGTTCATTATGTGGCGTTCATTATGTGGCGTTCATTATGTGGCGTTCATTATGTGGCGTTCATTATGTGGCGTTCATTATGTAGCGTTCATTATGTGGCGTTCATTATGTGGTGTTCATTATGTGGCGTTCATTATGTGGCGTTCATTATGTGGCGTTCATTATGTAGTGTTCATTATGTGGCGTTCATTATGTGGCGTTCATTATGTGGCGTTCATTATGTGGCGTTCATTATGTAGTGTTCATTATGTGGCGTTCATGATGTGGCGTTCATGATGTGGTGTTCATGATGTGGCGTTCATGATGTGGCGTTCATGATGTGGCGTTCATGATGTGGCGTTCATTATGTGGCGTTCATTATGTGGCGTTCATGATGTGGCGTTCATTATGTGGCGTTCATTATGTGGCGTTCATTATGTGGCGTTCATTATGTGGCGTTCATTATGTAGCGTTCATTATGTGGCGTTCATTATGTAGCGTTCATTATGTAGTGTTCATTATGTAGTGTTCATTATGTAGTGTTCATTATGTAGTGTTCATTATGTGGCGTTCATTATGTAGTGTTCATTATGTGGCGTTCATTATGTGGCGTTCATTATGTAGCGTTCATTATGTGGCGTTCATTATGTGGCGTTCATTATGTGGCGTTCATTATGTGGCGTTCATTATGCATTGTCGGAACTAGAAGCACAAGCATTTCGCTACACTCGCATTAACATCTGCTAACCATGTGTATGTGACTAATAAATTTGATTTGATTTGATTTGATTTTGATTTGATTATGTGGCATTCATTATGTGGCGTTCATTATGTGGCGTTCATGATGTGGCGTTCATTATGTGGCGTTCATTATGTGGCGTTCATTATGTGGCGTTCATTATGTGGCGTTCATTATGTGGCGTTCATTATGTGGCGTTCATTATGTGGCGTTCATTATGTGGCGTTCATTATGTGGCGTTCATTATGTGGCGTTCATTATGTGGCGTTCATTATGTGGCGTTCATTATGTAGTGTTCATTATGTGGCGTTCATTATGTAGTGTTCATTATGTGGTGTTCATTATGTAGTGTTCATTATGTGGCGTTCATTATGTGGCGTTCATTATGTAGTGTTCATTATGTGGCGTTCATTATGTGGCGTTCATTATGTGGCGTTCATTATGTGGCGTTCATTATGTGGCGTTCATTATGTGGCGTTCATTATGTAGTGTTCATTATGTGGCGTTCATTATGTGGCGTTCATTATGTGGCGTTCATTATGTGGCGTTCATTATGTAGTGTTCATTATGTGGCGTTCATTATGTGGCGTTCATTATGTGGCGTTCATTATGTGGCGTTCATTATGTGGTGTTCATTATGTGGCGTTCATTATGTGGCGTTCATTATGTGGCGTTCATTATGTGGCGTTCATTATGTGGCGTTCATTATGTGGCGTTCATTATGTGGCGTTCATTATGTGGCGTTCATTATGTGGCGTTCATTATGTAGTGTTCATTATGTGGCGTTCATTATGTGGTGTTCATTATGTGGCGTTCATTATGTGGTGTTCATTATGTGGCGTTCATTATGTGGCGTTCATTATGTGGCGTTCATTATGTGGTGTTCATTATGTGGCGTTCATTATGTGGCGTTCATTATGTGGCGTTCATTATGTGGCGTTCATTATGTAGTGTTCATTATGTGGCGTTCATTATGTGGCGTTCATTATGTGGCGTTCATTATGTGGCGTTCATTATGTAGTGTTCATTATGTGGCGTTCATGATGTGGTGTTCATGATGTGGCGTTCATGATGTGGCGTTCATGATGTGGCGTTCATGATGTGGCGTTCATTATGTGGCGTTCATTATGTGGCGTTCATTATGTGGCGTTCATTATGTGGCGTTCATGATGTGGCGTTCATGATGTAGTGTTCATTATGTGGTGTTCATTATGTGGCGTTCATGATGTAGTGTTCATTATGTAGTGTTCATTATGTGGTGTTCATTATGTAGTGTTCATGATGTGGCGTTCATGATGTAGTGTTCATGATGTGGCGTTCATGATGTGGCGTTCATGATGTGGCGTTCATTATGTGGTGTTCATTATGTGGTGTTCCTGATGTGGTGTTCATTATGTGGTGTTCATTATGTGGCGTTCATTATGTGGCGTTCATTATGTAGCGTTCATTATGTAGTGTTCATTATGTGGCGTTCATTATGTGGCGTTCATTATGTAGTGTTCATTATGTGGCGTTCATTATGTGGTGTTCATTATGTAGTGTTCATTATGTGGTGTTCATTATGTGGCGTTCATTATGTAGCGTTCATTATGTGGTGTTCATTATGTGGCGTTCATTATGTGGTGGCGTTCATTATGTAGTGTTCATTATGTGGCGTTCATTATGTGGTGTTCATTATGTAGCGTTCATTATGTGGTGTTCATTATGTGGTGTTCATTATGTAGTGTTCATTATGTGGCGTTCATTATGTAGTGTTCATTATGTGGCGTTCATTATGTGGCGTTCATTATGTAGTGTTCATTATGTGGCGTTCATTATGTGGCGTTCATTATGTGGCGTTCATTATGTGGCGTTCATTATGTGGCGTTCATTATGTGGCGTTCATTATGTGGCGTTCATTATGTGGCGTTCATTATGTGGCGTTCATTATGTGGCGTTCATTATGTGGCGTTCATTATGTGGCGTTCATTATGTGGCGTTCATTATGTGGCGTTCATTATGTGGCGTTCATTATGTAGTGTTCATTATGTGGCGTTCATTATGTGGTGTTCATGATGTAGTGTTCATGATGTGGCGTTCATGATGTGGTGTTCATGATGTGGTGTTCATGATGTGGTGTTCATGATGTGGTGTTCATTATGTGGTGTTCATGATGTGGTGTTCATTATGTGGCGTTCATTATGTGGCGTTCATTATGTAGTGTTCATTATGTGGCGTTCATTATGTGGCGTTCATTATGTGGCGTTCATTATGTGGCGTTCATTATGTGGTGTTCATTATGTGGCGTTCATTATGTGGCGTTCATTATGTGGCGTTCATTATGTGGCGTTCATTATGTGGCGTTCATTATGTGGCGTTCATTATGTGGCGTTCATTATGTGGCGTTCATTATGTGGCGTTCATTATGTGGCGTTCATTATGTGGCGTTCATTATGTGGCGTTCATTATGTGGCGTTCATTATGTGGCGTTCATTATGTAGTGTTCATTATGTGGCGTTCATTATGTGGTGTTCATTATGTAGTGTTCATGATGTGGCGTTCATGATGTGGTGTTCATGATGTGGTGTTCATTATGTGGTGTTCATGATGTGGTGTTCATTATGTGGTGTTCATTATGTGGTGTTCATTATGTGGCGTTCATTATGTGGCGTTCATTATGTAGTGTTCATTATGTGGCGTTCATTATGTGGCGTTCATTATGTGGCGTTCATTATGTAGTGTTCATTATGTGGCGTTCATTATGTGGTGTTCATTATGTAGTGTTCATTATGTGGTGTTCATTATGTGGCGTTCATTATGTAGTGTTCATTATGTGGCGTTCATTATGTGGTGTTCATTATGTGGTGTTCATTATGTGGCGTTCATTATGTGGTGTTCATTATGTAGCGTTCATTATGTGGTGTTCATTATGTGGTGTTCATTATGTAGTGTTCATTATGTGGCGTTCATTATGTAGTGTTCATTATGTGGCGTTCATTATGTGGCGTTCATTATGTAGTGTTCATTATGTGGCGTTCATTATGTAGCGTTCATTATGTGGCGTTCATTATGTGGCGTTCATTATGTGGCGTTCATTATGTGGCGTTCATGATGTGGCGTTCATGATGTGGCGTTCATGATGTGGTGTTCATTATGTGGCGTTCATTATGTGGCGTTCATTATGTAGTGTTCATTATGTGGCGTTCATTATGTGGCGTTCATTATGTGGCGTTCATTATGTGGCGTTCATTATGTGGCGTTCATTACGTGGCGTTCATTATGTGGCGTTCATTACGTGGCGTTCATTACGTGGCGTTCATTACGTGGCGTTCATTACGTGGCGTTCATTACGTGGCGTTCATTACGTGGCGTTCATTACGTGGCGTTCATTATGTGGCGTTCATTATGTGGCGTTCATTATGTGGCGTTCATTATGTGGCGTTCATTATGTGGCGTTCATTATGTGGCGTTCATTATGTGGCGTTCATTATGTGGCGTTCATTATGTGGCGTTCATTATGTGGCGTTCATTATGTGGTGTTCATTATGTAGTGTTCATTATGTGGCGTTCATTATGTGGTGTTCATTATGTGGTGTTCATTATGTAGCGTTCATTATGTGGTGTTCATGATGTGGTGTTCATGATGTGGTGTTCATGATGTGGCGTTCATGATGTGGCGTTCATGATGTGGCGTTCATGATGTGGCGTTCATTATGTGGCGTTCATTATGTGGCGTTCATTATGTGGCGTTCATTATGTGGCGTTCATTATGTGGCGTTCATTATGTGGCGTTCATGATGTAGTGTTCATTATGTGGTGTTCATTATGTGGCGTTCATGATGTAGTGTTCATTATGTAGTGTTCATTATGTGGTGTTCATTATGTAGTGTTCATGATGTGGCGTTCATGATGTAGTGTTCATGATGTGGCGTTCATGATGTGGCGTTCATGATGTGGCGTTCATTATGTGGTGTTCATTATGTGGTGTTCCTGATGTGGTGTTCATTATGTGGTGTTCATTATGTGGCGTTCATTATGTGGCGTTCATTATGTAGCGTTCATTATGTAGCGTTCATTATGTGGCGTTCATTATGTGGCGTTCATTATGTAGTGTTCATTATGTGGCGTTCATTATGTGGCGTTCATTATGTGGCGTTCATTATGTAGCGTTCATTATGTGGTGTTCATTATGTGGCGTTCATTATGTGGCGTTCATTATGTGGCGTTCATTATGTAGTGTTCATTATGTGGCGTTCATTATGTGGCGTTCATTATGTGGTGTTCATTATGTAGCGTTCATTATGTGGTGTTCATTATGTGGTGTTCATTATGTAGTGTTCATTATGTGGCGTTCATTATGTAGCGTTCATTATGTGGCGTTCATTATGTGGCGTTCATGATGTGGTGTTCATGATGTGGTGTTCATGATGTGGCGTTCATTATGTGGCGTTCATTATGTAGCGTTCATTATGTGGCGTTCATTATGTGGCGTTCATTATGTGGCGTTCATTATGTGGCGTTCATTATGTAGCGTTCATGATGTGGCGTTCATGATGTGGCGTTCATGATGTGGCGTTCATTATGTGGCGTTCATTATGTGGCGTTCATTATGTGGCGTTCATTATGTGGCGTTCATTATGTGGCGTTCATTATGTGGCGTTCATTATGTGGCGTTCATTATGTGGCGTTCATTATGTGGCGTTCATTATGTGGCGTTCATTATGTGGCGTTCATTATGTGGCGTTCATTATGTGGCGTTCATTATGTGGCGTTCATTATGTAGCGTTCATTATGTAGTGTTCATTATGTGGTGTTCATTATGTGGCGTTCATTATGTGGCGTTCATGATGTGGCGTTCATGATGTGGCGTTCATGATGTGGTGTTCATGATGTGGCGTTCATTATGTGGCGTTCATTATGTGGCGTTCATTATGTGGCGTTCATTATGTGGCGTTCATTATGTGGCGTTCATTATGTGGCGTTCATTATGTGGCGTTCATTATGTGGCGTTCATTATGTGGCGTTCATTATGTGGCGTTCATTATGTAGTGTTCATTATGTGGCGTTCATTATGTGGTGTTCATTATGTAGTGTTCATTATGTGGCGTTCATTATGTGGCGTTCATTATGTAGCGTTCATTATGTGGCGTTCATTATGTGGCGTTCATTATGTGGCGTTCATTATGTGGCGTTCATTATGTAGTGTTCATTATGTGGCGTTCATTATGTGGCGTTCATTATGTGGTGTTCATTATGTAGCGTTCATTATGTGGCGTTCATTATGTGGTGTTCATTATGTAGTGTTCATTATGTGGCGTTCATTATGTAGTGTTCATTATGTGGCGTTCATTATGTAGTGTTCATTATGTGGCGTTCATTATGTAGCGTTCATTATGTGGCGTTCATTATGTGGCGTTCATGATGTGGCGTTCATGATGTGGCGTTCATGATGTGGCGTTCATGATGTGGCGTTCATGATGTGGCGTTCATTATGTGGCGTTCATTATGTGGCGTTCATTATGTAGTGTTCATTATGTGGCGTTCATTATGTGGCGTTCATTATGTGGCGTTCATTATGTGGCGTTCATTATGTGGCGTTCATTATGTGGCGTTCATTATGTGGCGTTCATTATGTGGCGTTCATTATGTGGCGTTCATTATGTGGCGTTCATTATGTGGTGTTCATTATGTGGCGTTCATGATGTAGTGTTCATGATGTGGCGTTCATGATGTGGCGTTCATTATGTGGCGTTCATTATGTGGCGTTCATTATGTGGTGTTCATTATGTGGCGTTCATTATGTGGCGTTCATTATGTGGCGTTCATTATGTGGCGTTCATTATGTGGCGTTCATTATGTAGTGTTCATTATGTGGCGTTCATTATGTGGTGTTCATTATGTAGTGTTCATTATGTGGTGTTCATTATGTGGCGTTCATTATGTAGCGTTCATTATGTGGCGTTCATTATGTGGCGTTCATTATGTGGCGTTCATTATGTGGTGTTCATTATGTGGCGTTCATTATGTAGTGTTCATTATGTGGCGTTCATTATGTGGTGTTCATTATGTGGTGTTCATTATGTAGCGTTCATTATGTGGTGTTCATTATGTGGTGTTCATTATGTGGCGTTCATTATGTGGCGTTCATTATGTAGTGTTCATTATGTGGCGTTCATTATGTGGCGTTCATTATGTGGTGTTCATTATGTGGCGTTCATTATGTGGCGTTCATTATGTGGCGTTCATTATGTGGCGTTCATTATGTGGCGTTCATTATGTGGCGTTCATTATGTGGCGTTCATGATGTGGTGTTCATGATGTGGTGTTCATTATGTGGCGTTCATTATGTGGCGTTCATTATGTAGTGTTCATTATGTGGCGTTCATTATGTGGCGTTCATTATGTGGCGTTCATTATGTGGCGTTCATTATGTGGCGTTCATTATGTGGCGTTCATTATGTAGTGTTCATTATGTGGCGTTCATTATGTGGCGTTCATTATGTAGTGTTCATTATGTGGTGTTCATTATGTGGCGTTCATTATGTAGCGTTCATTATGTGGTGTTCATTATGTGGCGTTCATTATGTGGCGTTCATTATGTGGTGTTCATTATGTGGCGTTCATTATGTAGTGTTCATTATGTGGCGTTCATTATGTGGTGTTCATTATGTGGTGTTCATTATGTGGCGTTCATTATGTGGTGTTCATTATGTGGTGTTCATTATGTAGTGTTCATTATGTGGCGTTCATTATGTAGTGTTCATTATGTAGCGTTCATTATGTGGCGTTCATTATGTAGCGTTCATTATGTGGCGTTCATTATGTAGCGTTCATTATGTGGCGTTCATTATGTGGCGTTCATGATGTGGCGTTCATGATGTGGCGTTCATGATGTGGCGTTCATGATGTGGCGTTCATTATGTGGCGTTCATTATGTAGTGTTCATTATGTGGCGTTCATTATGTGGCGTTCATTATGTGGCGTTCATTATGTGGCGTTCATTATGTGGCGTTCATTATGTGGCGTTCATTATGTGGCGTTCATTATGTGGCGTTCATTATGTGGCGTTCATTATGTGGCGTTCATTATGTGGCGTTCATTATGTGGCGTTCATTATGTGGCGTTCATTATGTGGCGTTCATTATGTGGCGTTCATTATGTAGTGTTCATTATGTGGCGTTCATTATGTGGCGTTCATTATGTGGCGTTCATTATGTGGCGTTCATTATGTGGCGTTCATTATGTGGCGTTCATGATGTGGCGTTCATGATGTGGTGTTCATTATGTGGTGTTCATTATGTGGCGTTCATGATGTGGTGTTCATTATGTGGTGTTCATTATGTGGCGTTCATGATGTAGCGTTCATTATGTGGTGTTCATTATGTGGCGTTCATGATGTAGTGTTCATTATGTCGTGTTCATTATGTGGCGTTCATGATGTGGTGTTCATTATGTGGTGTTCATTATGTGGCGTTCATTATGTGGCGTTCATTATGTGCCGTTCATTATGTAGCGTTCATTATGTGGTGTTCATTATGTGGTGTTCATTATGTGGCGTTCATTATGTGGCGTTCATTATGTGGTGTTCATTATGTAGCGTTCATTATGTGGCGTTCATTATGTAGTGTTCATTATGTAGTGTTCATTATGTGGTGTTCATTATGTGGTGTTCATTATGTGGTGTTCATTATGTGGTGTTCATGATGTGGTGTTCATGATGTGGTGTTCATTATGTGGTGTTCATTATGTGGTGTTCATGATGTAGTGTTCATTATGTGGTGTTCATTATGTAGTGTTCATTATGTAGTGTTCATTATGTGGCGTTCATTATGTGGCGTTCATGATGTAGTGTTCATTATGTGGTGTTCATGATGTAGTGTTCATTATGTGGTGTTCATTATGTGGCGTTCATTATGTGGCGTTCATTATGTGGCGTTCATTATGTGGCGTTCATTATGTGGCGTTCATTATGTGGCGTTCATTATGTGGCGTTCATTATGTGGCGTTCATTATGTGGCGTTCATTATGTGGCGTTCATTATGTGGCGTTCATTATGTGGCGTTCATTATGTAGTGTTCATTATGTGGCGTTCATTATGTGGTGTTCATTATGTAGTGTTCATGATGTGGCGTTCATGATGTGGTGTTCATGATGTGGTGTTCATGATGTGGTGTTCATGATGTGGTGTTCATTATGTGGTGTTCATTATGTGGTGTTCATTATGTGGCGTTCATTATGTGGCGTTCATTATGTAGTGTTCATTATGTGGCGTTCATTATGTGGCGTTCATTATGTGGCGTTCATTATGTGGCGTTCATTATGTGGCGTTCATTATGTGGTGTTCATTATGTGGTGTTCATTATGTGGCGTTCATTATGTGGCGTTCATTATGTAGTGTTCATTATGTGGCGTTCATTATGTGGTGTTCATTATGTGGTGTTCATTATGTGGCGTTCATTATGTGGTGTTCATTATGTAGCGTTCATTATGTGGTGTTCATTATGTGGTGTTCATTATGTAGTGTTCATTATGTGGCGTTCATTATGTAGTGTTCATTATGTGGCGTTCATTATGTGGCGTTCATTATGTAGTGTTCATTATGTGGCGTTCATTATGTAGCGTTCATTATGTGGCGTTCATTATGTGGCGTTCATTATGTGGCGTTCATTATGTGGCGTTCATGATGTGGCGTTCATGATGTGGCGTTCATGATGTGGTGTTCATTATGTGGCGTTCATTATGTGGCGTTCATTATGTAGTGTTCATTATGTGGCGTTCATTATGTGGCGTTCATTATGTGGCGTTCATTATGTGGCGTTCATTATGTGGCGTTCATTACGTGGCGTTCATTACGTGGCGTTCATTACGTGGCGTTCATTACGTGGCGTTCATTACGTGGCGTTCATTACGTGGCGTTCATTACGTGGCGTTCATTACGTGGCGTTCATTACGTGGCGTTCATTACGTGGCGTTCATTATGTGGCGTTCATTATGTGGCGTTCATTATGTGGCGTTCATTATGTGGCGTTCATTATGTGGCGTTCATTATGTGGCGTTCATTATGTGGCGTTCATTATGTGGCGTTCATTATGTGGCGTTCATTATGTGGCGTTCATTATGTAGTGTTCATTATGTGGCGTTCATTATGTGGTGTTCATTATGTAGTGTTCATTATGTGGCGTTCATTATGTGGCGTTCATTATGTGGTGTTCATTATGTAGCGTTCATTATGTGGTGTTCATGATGTGGTGTTCATGATGTGGTGTTCATGATGTGGCGTTCATGATGTGGCGTTCATGATGTGGCGTTCATGATGTGGCGTTCATTATGTGGCGTTCATTATGTGGCGTTCATTATGTGGCGTTCATTATGTGGCGTTCATTATGTGGCGTTCATTATGTGGCGTTCATGATGTAGTGTTCATTATGTGGTGTTCATTATGTGGCGTTCATGATGTAGTGTTCATTATGTAGTGTTCATTATGTGGTGTTCATTATGTAGTGTTCATGATGTGGCGTTCATGATGTAGTGTTCATGATGTGGCGTTCATGATGTGGCGTTCATGATGTGGCGTTCATTATGTGGTGTTCATTATGTGGTGTTCCCGATGTGGTGTTCATTATGTGGTGTTCATTATGTGGCGTTCATTATGTGGCGTTCATTATGTAGCGTTCATTATGTAGCGTTCATTATGTGGCGTTCATTATGTGGCGTTCATTATGTAGTGTTCATTATGTGGCGTTCATTATGTGGTGTTCATTATGTGGCGTTCATTATGTAGCGTTCATTATGTGGTGTTCATTATGTGGCGTTCATTATGTGGCGTTCATTATGTGGCGTTCATTATGTAGTGTTCATTATGTGGCGTTCATTATGTGGCGTTCATTATGTGGTGTTCATTATGTAGCGTTCATTATGTGGTGTTCATTATGTGGTGTTCATTATGTAGTGTTCATTATGTGGCGTTCATTATGTAGCGTTCATTATGTGGCGTTCATTATGTGGCGTTCATGATGTGGTGTTCATGATGTGGTGTTCATGATGTGGCGTTCATTATGTGGCGTTCATTATGTAGCGTTCATTATGTGGCGTTCATTATGTGGCGTTCATTATGTGGCGTTCATTATGTGGCGTTCATTATGTAGCGTTCATGATGTGGCGTTCATGATGTGGCGTTCATTATGTGGCGTTCATTATGTGGCGTTCATTATGTGGCGTTCATTATGTGGCGTTCATTATGTGGCGTTCATTATGTGGCGTTCATTATGTGGCGTTCATTATGTGGCGTTCATTATGTGGCGTTCATTATGTGGCGTTCATTATGTGGCGTTCATTATGTGGCGTTCATTATGTGGCGTTCATTATGTAGCGTTCATTATGTAGTGTTCATTATGTGGTGTTCATTATGTGGCGTTCATTATGTGGCGTTCATGATGTGGCGTTCATGATGTGGTGTTCATGATGTGGTGTTCATGATGTGGCGTTCATTATGTGGCGTTCATTATGTGGCGTTCATTATGTGGCGTTCATTATGTGGCGTTCATTATGTGGCGTTCATTATGTGGCGTTCATTATGTGGCGTTCATTATGTGGCGTTCATTATGTGGCGTTCATTATGTGGCGTTCATTATGTAGTGTTCATTATGTGGCGTTCATTATGTGGTGTTCATTATGTAGTGTTCATTATGTGGCGTTCATTATGTGGCGTTCATTATGTAGCGTTCATTATGTGGCGTTCATTATGTGGCGTTCATTATGTGGCGTTCATTATGTGGCGTTCATTATGTAGTGTTCATTATGTGGCGTTCATTATGTGGCGTTCATTATGTGGTGTTCATTATGTAGCGTTCATTATGTGGCGTTCATTATGTGGTGTTCATTATGTAGTGTTCATTATGTGGCGTTCATTATGTAGTGTTCATTATGTGGCGTTCATTATGTAGTGTTCATTATGTGGCGTTCATTATGTAGCGTTCATTATGTGGCGTTCATGATGTGGCGTTCATGATGTGGCGTTCATGATGTGGCGTTCATGATGTGGCGTTCATGATGTGGCGTTCATGATGTGGCGTTCATTATGTGGCGTTCATTATGTGGCGTTCATTATGTAGTGTTCATTATGTGGCGTTCATTATGTGGCGTTCATTATGTGGCGTTCATTATGTGGCGTTCATTATGTGGCGTTCATTATGTGGCGTTCATTATGTGGCGTTCATTATGTGGCGTTCATTATGTGGCGTTCATTATGTGGCGTTCATTATGTGGCGTTCATTATGTGGCGTTCATTATGTGGTGTTCATTATGTGGCGTTCATGATGTAGTGTTCATGATGTGGCGTTCATGATGTGGCGTTCATTATGTGGCGTTCATTATGTGGCGTTCATTATGTGGTGTTCATTATGTGGTGTTCATTATGTGGCGTTCATTATGTGGCGTTCATTATGTAGCGTTCATTATGTGGCGTTCATTATGTGGCGTTCATTATGTAGTGTTCATTATGTGGCGTTCATTATGTGGTGTTCATTATGTAGTGTTCATTATGTGGTGTTCATTATGTGGCGTTCATTATGTAGCGTTCATTATGTGGCGTTCATTATGTGGCGTTCATTATGTGGTGTTCATTATGTGGTGTTCATTATGTGGCGTTCATTATGTAGTGTTCATTATGTGGCGTTCATTATGTGGTGTTCATTATGTGGTGTTCATTATGTAGCGTTCATTATGTGGTGTTCATTATGTGGTGTTCATTATGTGGCGTTCATTATGTGGCGTTCATTATGTAGTGTTCATTATGTGGCGTTCATTATGTGGCGTTCATTATGTGGTGTTCATTATGTGGCGTTCATTATGTGGCGTTCATTATGTGGCGTTCATTATGTGGCGTTCATTATGTGGCGTTCATTATGTGGCGTTCATTATGTGGCGTTCATGATGTGGTGTTCATGATGTGGTGTTCATTATGTGGCGTTCATTATGTGGCGTTCATTATGTAGTGTTCATTATGTGGCGTTCATTATGTGGCGTTCATTATGTGGCGTTCATTATGTGGCGTTCATTATGTGGCGTTCATTATGTGGCGTTCATTATGTAGTGTTCATTATGTGGCGTTCATTATGTGGCGTTCATTATGTAGTGTTCATTATGTGGTGTTCATTATGTGGCGTTCATTATGTAGCGTTCATTATGTGGTGTTCATTATGTGGCGTTCATTATGTGGCGTTCATTATGTGGTGTTCATTATGTGGCGTTCATTATGTAGTGTTCATTATGTGGCGTTCATTATGTGGTGTTCATTATGTGGTGTTCATTATGTGGCGTTCATTATGTGGTGTTCATTATGTGGTGTTCATTATGTAGTGTTCATTATGTGGCGTTCATTATGTAGTGTTCATTATGTAGCGTTCATTATGTGGCGTTCATTATGTAGCGTTCATTATGTGGCGTTCATTATGTAGCGTTCATTATGTGGCGTTCATTATGTGGCGTTCATGATGTGGCGTTCATGATGTGGCGTTCATGATGTGGCGTTCATGATGTGGCGTTCATGATGTGGCGTTCATTATGTGGCGTTCATTATGTAGTGTTCATTATGTGGCGTTCATTATGTGGCGTTCATTATGTGGCGTTCATTATGTGGCGTTCATTATGTGGCGTTCATTATGTGGCGTTCATTATGTGGCGTTCATTATGTGGCGTTCATTATGTGGCATTCATTATGTGGCGTTCATTATGTGGCGTTCATTATGTGGCGTTCATTATGTGGCGTTCATTATGTGGCGTTCATTATGTGGCGTTCAT